>NC_136638.1:23959339-24073770 GCF_949748355.1 Melanostigma gelatinosum
GCTTTTGGTGGCGATGATGATCGTGTCAATAGTCCTGTACCAGAACATGTGTTGATATACCTTTTTAATGTCATCTGTTTTGTGACTGGCAAATCAAACTTCTCACTGTTGTCTAACTTGTTATTAAAATTTGGAATATCATTGTGCTATTTAGCATTTTCTCTCCTTTATGTTGGACCAAACATTAAGGATGAACCTTGTCCGTTCTTTGTCGCCCCAAATTCGACGTTGGTGAGATGGATGCATTGTGGACTAGGGTTCAGCACTAATCAGACTGGTTATGCAGGTGGCCACTCGATCGTTCTCAGGGATAAACGGATTGGCACCATGCCAGGAAACATCCATTATGTCAGTGCAACCTGTTCAAATTGTACTGTGGTGCATTGTGATATGTTATCTTTATCTTCACAGTACACGTTTTGACTTTAGATACAGAGTTCGAAGGTACAGTACAATGGCTCTGCATTTTTACTATTTCTTGCTTATCCAAAGGGGATAACAATAAATAAAAAAGCTGTTCACACACACTGATGGAGACTTGATGGCTGAAAAGGTTTTAGCTTTGTGCTCCTCAGTCATCATGTGAATATATATCTTGAAGTGCTTCCTCTTTACTTTCCGTTGATTTAACACAGATCACACACCAGGCGGTCTGAGTCCGGTCGTACTTAAAGTTGTGCTAATTCAATGTATGGACGGATCTTTCGTATTTTTAAGTGAAGGTATAGAGAAGGCGACCTAATTATGCAAACTTGTACACATTTTTAAACGACTAACATGACATTTTCTTCCATTTTCTTTTTCCAAATTGCAAGTGTGTGTACCCGAGAGCACAATCGAAGTACAATTTACCTGCTTCCTGTTCCATCGGTACGTCCATGGAAGACACAGGTGCACTGGGATGGACAGAAGGGGTGAGCCATACCGAGGCAGCATACCAATACATGCACGTAAAGAAGTCGACGCATGGTTGCAGCGAATGCACCCACAGTTCTCACATTGAGAAAAGATCAGGAAAAAAGACGTCCGCATTCATTGAAAACCTGAAGAAATATTCTTCCCAGAAAAACAAAACAAATGGAGAATAATGAAAAGATCTTTCAAAGTCCATAGGATGCAACAGGCTGAGGACCTAATTACAGTACAGGTCACCTGTCAGATTGACTGCGTGGGGGTGGGGACAGTGGTAGATTAGTGGAGGATTTCTTGGGCTAAGCTACGCGACAGGCCAGGACCGCTCATTTGGACATGACGTTAATCAGCTAATGCTAGAGAGGTTTCCCATCAGGTGATCAGCCACGCCTTTGTTAATCCATTCAGTTCCCAGCCTCACCATTGCTCATGTTTGATATCACACTATGTTCAGCTTGGCCGTGTTTACTTATATCCACTGTAGATCCACTGTAGATCCGGTGTTTTTGTACTTTCCAAACGTAGGTTCCTCTGACTCTCGAGACATTTCTTAAATGTAAATGTTTATTGGGCTGGAGGCCATATGTAAGATGTGCGAGTGTGTTCTGTCTGGCACTAGGGTGCAAAGTGTAATCCTGGATGGGATTTATTACCTGACTGGGTGCACCAGTGACTTAGGATAGGGTGCCAACCTCAACCTGCCTGCCGATGACAGGTCCACGGCGGTGTATCACGTTCATATATTTGTGCACACGTTGGTTTAACACTGGCGCACACAGCTCTCGCTCTGAGCTCATTTTGAAAGGGTTGTCTTGAATGTGTCTATACGTGTTGTAAGAGTATTGTCTACCTAGCTTTTGTTATGTTGATAGAAATGTAAGCATTGCTCATGTTTCTCACAATTTAAACATTGCCCTAAAACCCAGAGTGTGCAAATGTCCTTTACTTTTAGATACACCTCTATCTCGATGGTGTTACTATCGTAACAATTTTAATTAAAACTGATTCTGTGACTTTGGGATGTTTTTTTCTTTGGCCTTTGCTGCAAAATGGTAGAAATTCAGTATCTGCATTGCCACCAAAATCAATTCATCTAGACTAGTGCCAAATTATATTTGTAAACAACATTTCATGGATTCTGCAGTTTCGACCGAACAGACATAAACTTCTAGCTCCCAACTCTGTATTTGGAAGGACTAAGAGCAAAGAGAGACATCTAGTGGTACGAGGTAGTACTGAGCATATCTCCTGGTCATGAACATTCATTTCCTTTCTTCTCTTAAAATAATTCTCACTGACCATATTTGACGCCGTTGGTTTTTGGCTCATACTGTAGCTATTACAAATCCTATAATACTGCCAAGCAGGACTGCGAAGTCCTTTTAACCTGCCCATCAAAACAAAATGGACACAAGACACAAAATGTATTTATTAACAAGTACACAAGTGAATTTTATTAATGCAAGCAAATTTGATCATACAGGTCAAATAAGCCACTTCAAGCTGTTGGCACATGAATGTACAAAACATATTCAATTTAAAGCCTGCTACTAAGCATTCGTAGTGAAAGTACAAAAGACTAATACGAGGAGAAAGCTGAAAGCATTTTTTCAGATTACAGAGTAAGCAATGTTGGTACAAGTATTAGTTTTAAGACATGGTTGAGAGCTCATCACAAACTAAATCGACACAACTCAAAGACTACAGTCTCTAATATCAGTAGCATAACGCGGTAAGCGTGGGAGGTTTATTACTGCACATATAAACAAAGGGTTGATCCAGCAAGACAGTCAAAAGTGTGAAAATTAAGAAGTGAAATAAAGAAACTTTTGAGTCAATAAGACTATATTAATGCATGTCCATGCCACGAAAAACATCTAAATTCACAGTCTTTACTAACAGTACAGTTATCCAACTTTGAGTTGAACACCAATGCACTTACATCTAGAGAGAGCACAGAAATGGTCAAATAAGTGCATGAAACTAGCTTTTAGGAACACCGACAAAAACAAATTTTGCCAGGCAATGAACCGACGGGCCACCTTTTGTAGTGGTATGCATCAGGATGTGTAAGCAATGAAGCTACTGTCATGGACAAAATTACTGTGACACACACTTTTCTCACATCTGACAATTCACCAAGGAGTGCCATTACACCAACAACTGTCAGGGTTTCTTTTTCGGTTTGGGACGGATAGATGCGGAGCGGACTGACCCACAGTGACCTCTTCAGTGCTTAACATATAGGTATGCTTTCATATATATACAGTGCAGAGTTCTGCAAAAACAGGAGTTTTGTATTCATAAAGTTCCACTTTTAAGAAATTAAAAAGGGGCTTATGAAAGTATGTTTGCGTGTGCTTTTGTGGCTCATGATTCAAAGACCATGGAATCATTCACAGTCCTACAATACATTAAATTGGCAGGATTATCATAAAATACCAGCTGATTTATCTTTAATTGACGAATCGCATCTTTGATATCTAACAGAGTCATTGTTTCCTGTTTAACAGGCTTGGCACGTCTAGCAAATATTTGTTTGACTAGAATGATTTTGTATTTATCGCTGTGTTGTCTTGCTATTGTATGACTTCAAATAGAAAAGCGAATTGTATTACTTCCATGTGAAAGCAGTTTTAATCCCTGGGAATACTGGCATGACAAAGGCTTATGATGCCTCATGGTTTGCGTTGTGAGATTTAAAATATTTTCAAAACTAACCACCCGTTCACATACAGTACATCGTTTTTGAACATGAAATCTCCAGACACACACGACACGAGAAATGTGCTTGAAAACCCTTTTTAAGCCCCTGTTGACCCCCTCAGAAATCAGCAAAAATAAATTATGCATGAGCGCAAAATGACATCAAATAAAAAATAAGAAGAAATAAGAAAAATAAAACTATACGCAAATTATTCAAAGTAAAAAAAAAAAAAAAAGTGATATACTGCTGCTACTTCTGATTCTACAAACTACACTAAAACTACTATCAGCACTAAACAACTTGTATCAAGATCAATAAAACTGCCACAATGATAATCATAACACCATCCATGAGAGAGGTAAAGGGGCTTTTTTTTTTCATCTGAAATGCTGTTTGTGACTGAGGAGGTTTGTGTGACGTCCCCCCCAGACCACATTGTCATATGACGCACCAGTGACATCAGCGGTGGCGAGGGCCCTAGGCACCATCCGCCCCCCCTCGGGAGGGGATGGTAGAGAGAGACAGATAGAAAGACAGAAGAGAGAGAGAGGGAGAGAGGCCGGAGTGGCAGGGCCAGGCCTCCCGCTGGTCTTTATGTGTAGGCGTTGAGCCGCTCCTTGGAGCGAGTGGAGTGGATGTCGTGAAGCTCCTGCTCCTCCTTTGACTTGATGTCCTCGTACTTCTGCATTCGGCAGGCGTCCTTCACGTAGGCCCAGTTGGCAGACAGCACCATCAAGTAGTGGATCTGTGAGATGTGGAAAATGATCAAGTGTGACGCCAATGCACAGACGATTTCAACAAAAAGCACATAAGATCTGAACTCTATATGCTTTTTGTTCATATTTTCTCAGTTGAATGTAATTGTGAAAACACATTATGTATTCGACAACATCTTAATAGAATATAATGTAGATAATAGTATTCATTTCTCAGTTTTATTACTGAATGAATGGACTTGTAAAGCTTGTTTGGGTGTACTGACCCTGTACATTAAGGAGACTTCCAATGACCCAGCAGGTGGCAGCATAATGCTAGATGGTGTTTCGGACTCGTGTTACCATGGCAGCTAAGAATATAATGAATGTATTGTGCTTTAATGACTGAGGTTGTAACACAGCGTCTCTTTGCACAAGCATTGACAGTTTCATAGCTGCACTGCTCTTTGTTTCTGATGAGCAGAAAGACCAATTAGGTGACTGAGATTCAAACACTGGATTTTGAAGAACTGTTTTTTTTTTTTTGTATTTGTGGCTTTGAAGCAGTTTTTTGGGCAGCTCGATATTGGGATGCATCAGTCTGTCTGAGTTGATGATTCTTTTCGCCGCCACCAGCTCACAATTAAAAAATAAATAAATAAATCAGTATGTACAAAGAAGATTCCTGCCACATTTTTGCAACATCATCCCCGAATAGCAAACACTTTTTCTTTGTTTCTCAGAAAATGGCTCCTCACAAATTACCGAGCGATGTTTGCAACAATCTCGTGAGCCTTTCTTCTCCCTGTTTCCATGACTACGGCATGACATGCCTGGTGCCTCCGAAGGAGGGAGGCAGACAAACCCCGTCTTTTTCACTGCGCCAAAATGCCTTCTCTCCCATCCCCAGTCGTTCCTCTCACAGGCAAACGCAACACACGAAAACAAACCACAACAAAACACGGCTCTTTACCCAGCTTCCGTATTTCCCCACAATTACCCTATTTTAAAACCTCCTAACTGATGCAGAAATGACCAACATCAAATGAATAAAAAATATATATCCCACAGAAATGTGTTCTTCTGTTTTGTGGTTGATTTCTTTTCGAGATTTATAGTTATGTTTTGAGGTGCATTGTTATTTTTTTCGACCCTAGAGAGAGAGAGAGGTGTGAGTTTTATTGATGCCTCACCATAGCAATAACAGCAGCTCCTGCTCCAGCGAGGGCACAGATGAACAGGTGGAATGTCATGTCCAGCTGTAGCAAAAACAAATCACAGCACGCGTTACTCTTCAAGCACTGGTGGACGTCTCTGCCACTGGAAATGCTGCGTGGAAATGCATGCAGTTCATTCTGTTATACATCCACAAACCCCACAATGATCAACTTTATTATTTAACATTCGTGAAATTGCGTGTACGTAGAGGTAGGCTATATGGCCGGAATCACGTTATTTTATATCCCGGTAACAGATATGTATGCAGAAGTTGTTCTGTAAATGAACTAAGACAATATTTTAGAGTAACCATACAATATTTCATCACGTTTTATTATTTCAATGGTGTAATTCTGAATCGATGTAATCTACAGTGTTTAGTGACATTGTTCTATTCTTGGATATGACTGTCACATTACCTCATTTGATTCACACATCTTGTAGAACTTCTCTGATCCAGCACACACTGTTTTCGCCTCAGCAATTGGCACAATACCTGAAATGAATGAACAACACTTGTATGGACACTAATGTGCTACAACATGCAGACAAAGAGCAGAGAACAATAAAGTGCAAAAAGCGGCAAAAGGTTTATGTACAATTAAAGCATTATAATAGAGACTTAATGTACATTATGGCAAAACACAGGCCTCTATTATGATGGTGGCAGCTGAGACACAGCGGCGGTATTAATGACCGCCGGTGGCTAATGGTCTGAAAGATGTGGCACTAATTACAAGTAATGAGCCAGCCATATAAGATACTGATATGGTGGACCTTTATCCCAGCTTTACATAATGTTATTGTGGATCATTAAAGTATTAAAGTTGAAGAAATGGAGACAGAATATCCATCCTTACCATACTGGCGTGGGTCCAGGCAGAGTGTGGCCCCCTCCAGCACGGTAGCATTTTGGCAAATATTCCAGATGTTGAAATAAATGAAGACTGGGAGGGAGGTGAAAGCAGTCACTCCGAGCCAAGCCAGCATGAAGATGTATGTCAGCATGATGAACTGCAGTGGCAACAGAGGAACACAGATCACACTTTGGTACTGTGCTGATTAACACATTTATTTGTCATAAATGTCAGATTGAACTGAAGTTTTCTGTATCCGTATACACTAATACTGCTCCCACTGTTGTAGAACGGGTTTCGGCGCATTATGAAAGAACATATGGCTGTTATGGGGATACAAATGTTCCTCCCAAGCCACCCCTTGCTCATTCCAGCCAACCAGTCTTATTTGGGTTTGGATATTTCCATGATATTTCCATTGTTTTGATCGATGTTTTCAGTGTGATTTCATAGCACTTCAGCTGCGTATGTGCATCAGGAATTTCCTTTTCTTTCCAGATAATGTAGACAGACGCATGCAAATTAACATATTTGGAGCACAGTGTTGCTGTCTGATATGTCATTCTTACTCAATTTCTACATGTTCTACATCTGAAGGGGACTTGTAATAAGCTGAAGCAATAATCTTAGGTATTTGATGAACATGTGACGTAAAAATTTGTTCAATTTTGCTTTACTTTCTGTTGAAAACTCCTGACAGTGTAAACCAATACAAAATTAGCTAGACACATAGGATTACTGAGTGGTGACTGGAAAAAAAGAAACCTTCAGCCACTCAACCTTTTGAGGGTAACTCCCTTTTGATTACCAGGTGATTCCTTGAAATGTGCTGCAGCAATGGAAGCGTATACACAGTAGTAGATATTACTGTGATAGCACCAACAGTGGATACAACACAACCGAGCCGTGAGCTGAACTGGACTTTTGATATGCACTTAAGCGTTTAGTCGTACCCAAGCGCTGACACAGCGTCCGCAGGTGGTGATCTTGAAGTCCCCGTACAGGTCCTTGATGGCTCCGCTGGTGAAGAAGCCCTCCACCATCAGCAGGATGCCATAGACGAAGAAAGCCGATGCAATGCCGTAGATCACATACTTGATAATGTCAATCCTGAAGAATGAATAGAGAAGCACTGAAAACATCCACGACAACACACTGTTACACTTTGTTCGTGTCTTTGCGTGAAACTGCCAAAAGACAGGGAGGTTTAACTGTGGCTCAAGTAATGTCACCCTCTTCCTTTGATCTAAGAATACGGATGCCATATTGTTAGACAGCAAAAGTCTTGGTTTGGTGCAGTGTGGGAAATGTGACCCTTAAATCCGATGCGATCCTTTTTCTACTCACATGGTGAAGACGTCCAGTGCATCCACGGGGCTCCGCACCACCTCAAAGTAGTTCTGGAGGATGGTGACGGTGCCAGACAGGGCCTCATGTCCGCAGCCGCAGAACAGGGCCACGCCGGCATACAGCAAGATGGTGGCTATGAGAGACGGGTATGGGATCCCACCCAGGCATTTGATGCAGCATTCAAGGCATCCTGAAGACACACAAAGAGATAACAAATAAAATCAACTATTGGTCAACAAAGGCAGAAGAGGACAATGGAACTTTTCAAACAAAATCCAGGATGTGGGGCGGACATTCTCGTGTGGAGACAGGATCTCACTAATTTGCAGAGTTTTAAATAATTCAACAAAACTTTGCCATTGGGCGAGGACACTGCACTGCCATTTCCTTTTTGAGAATCTCAAACACTCAGTTGGGGGACAGTACTGCATGCATGCATGCATAAAATGCAACAACTTGACAGCTGGACTACAGACTACAGCATTTGAAGCCACAAAATGGAGTAAGATATTTAATGGCCACTCGATCGATACAGTGATCTGGCTTCACATTTTCCCCGTACTTTTGGCTCGTGCGAAATATTCGTTCCGTCAGTTGTGCGGCGCTACGGAGGATGCTGACATTTTATCCAGCACTAAAAACTCAGCCTGAGCTTTACATAGGGATCCTGACCTTTCACCCCATTCTTCTTTGCTTCCTGTCCCCAGGGGCCCTTAAGGTGACTAATCGCAGCTCGGCCCCAACTTCAATCTCCCGTCGCACAGATTGCTCACAGAGAAGCTGAGTCTGTAAATACTCGTGCATGCGAGTGTGTCTGTATGAATTGCTTAGATTTATGAGTCTCCCCGCTGTGCTTAAGTGTAAGTGTGTGTGTGTGTGTGTGTGTGTGTGTGTGTGTTTGTTTTGGGGTTCTGAGTCTGCCATTTCTCACAGTAACAACAAGAGAAGTGGAGTTTATTTCCTGTGGAAGCACATAACAAACCCTGACTTAATAGGGCTTGCACTTCAATGCAGTATATTAACCACACAGACACATTTTTCACAAAGCCCAGCCCATTGTGAATCCGTTCATATCGCTTCATTTAAAGCTGATTTACATTGCAGAGCTGCTTTCTAAATGTGCATCCGCGTCTGAAGTCCAAATCAATACACGCACGCGAAATGCACAAATGCAATTCCTTCACCGCAACTACGGAAAATTCCTCTTGATCGGTTAAATAACTCTCATGGCCCGTGATTCAATTCATCTGCATTCACACGGCTGTGCTGGTTTCAGAACAGAGACTCCGTGACAGCGCAGTCAGGTTTCATCGTCAGTTGAAGAGATGATCAAATGTTCCGGGATCGTTAATCAAGGGTGTTTTTAGCACCATCTCTTTCATGGTTATCTCTTCACCTGCGTTACAAAGCGTGTTTGGATCAGAGTCAGAAGCAGAGAGTTGAGGAAGAGGAAGAGGAGGAGGAGGAGGAGGAGAAGGGTTATTTGCTCAGGCTCCTGAGTGGAATACCAAGTAGCTGGTCCGCCTGCTGGGCTGCGCTCGGTGCAGCTCAGACCCTCGCCCAGGCTTGCCTCGATTATCTGCATCCTCGCTGATGTAATCCAGTGCTGGACTGTAGAATGTCTATTCTGCCTCCCTGCTCTGTTTTGAACCTCTTTTGTCCAGGAAAGGTTTGCTGAGAATACATCTGCTGTTTCCCAATTACATCTGCAGCTTCTCACACTTCGAACCCACCCAGGTCAGCTGTAGTTTTACGAAATATAAATACCTCAGTTGAAATAGGTATTAATAGACTGAGGTTATACCTGTTGGACATGCTTCTCTTCTCTGTTTGTGGGAGTTTTCTGGGTTCAGTTGTGCACTGTTGGAGATATGCCAAATGAATGCTGTTTGCTGTTTGCTGTTTACAACATTCCTGTGGCCTCGCTGCCGCGATATTTCTCCATCACACCCACTTTCTCAGCCCAGGGGAATGGGACATTACCTGGCAAGGGATATCAAATTCAGGAAACACCTCACCTTCGGTGCCTTGTAGACTATCGGGTACTGACGGTGCCATCTGACATCCACTCCCGGATGCTTTCACACCAATTCACACTTGGATTCATGTCACTATGTTCACCTGCGGTGGGTTCAAATGGCCGGGACTTCCCTATCTGCCAGTAACACTGGTGCTGCCTCTTGAATGAGGCAGTTTAACTCCAACGGATAGCGTAGTTTTAATAGTCCTAAAAATATGAATCCCTCTGTTAAGATTATTATGTCAAACAATTTATTGCATCGTCATTTTGATGACACCACTTGTCCTCAACTTGCTTGTTCGTTTTTTCCTGGAATACTTTTGGACTGCTCCCGTGGAGAAGCAGTGTGAATTTGTTGCTTTTGGTAAAAGATGTATTCTTGTAACAAGTGTTATCATTCAGCAGTGGTTTAGGAGTGTTCTTTGTTGTCTTCATCTTTCACTTATTTTCGAGATAATATTTTCTGCTACTTCAGTGCTGCGTCACGTCTGGTGGAATCACAAGCATCGTCTAGAGTGGACGCCACCGGCTCCGGGGAGGAGGCTGCTGATATTTCAGAGCCTTGGAGTGTTGATTCTTAGATCAATGAGTCAGGCAGAGTAGACTAACGTACACAGCTTAACAACGGATGGTCTCTGCTGCTAGGGGAGGGAGAGATGGGGTGGCAGGTAAACAAGAGGGATGCTGCATTTTGGTCTTTTTGCTAACAAGAGGGATGGCATCAACCTCATGCCCCCCCCGTCAAATCGCCGACTGGAAATGAGAAAATGTACATGCTCTATTAAACGACTGGAGCCAGAAATGCACGGTGCCGTACCAGTCGTTATTTTTTTCAACAAGAGTTCAGCTACAGCATATTAACCAGTTGAAGATGAAGTTACAGGGTAAGACGGGAGCATTAGTCAGTGGATGTAAAAACAGCCATGTTTTATTGATAGCCTACTTTTCATGTTGGGGGGAGGTTTATTAGGAAAAGGCTAATTAAAAATGACAGGTTCAAATTACTAGTGAATAATGAATATGACATCATGGAGTCTCAAGTGGAAGATTCAGTCAAGGCTCCTGTTTTGTCTTCTGGTCTTGCAATTCTAGCGTGTTTCATTCCGTTGGACAAAACCTGCTCTCATACCAGCACATCCTCTCGCTTCCTCTCTGTAACTCCTCATTGATCTTAACTGACTGCAGATGGAGCTTGTGAAAAGTGGCAAGTGGCGGTGCGCCGGTGACTCTGAGAGCTACTGGGTGCTTGATCCATAATTTAGAAGCGGCACAGAGCAGCAGAGCACAAGCCTCTCGCATTCATTATTCATGCTTTCTGCTCGGCCCAACATTACCTGCGATGAACATAAAAGGTCCCCTGCTTGATGAGGACGTTCAATTGTTTGAACTGATCTTGCTCACGGATGTAATACTGCTTGTCTTTTGAAGCACAGACGGACAGCTGTAGTCAAGTTGGGCCTAATTGATTTTGGCTGTTTAAATGAACTACAGAGGCGGTGATGAAGACTCGTATGTGTGCTCTTTATTGGTCAAGCAGGAGACAATATGGAGCAATTCCAGTATTTCTGGTGTTATAAGTTGTTGTTTTGATGGCAGAATAGGATAATTGCTGACTAAAATTGCTTCATGTTTATACATTATTACAGTCTGGAGGCTATCCCCAAAGCATGGAAGGTTCATAACTTTAAAATGTATAAATTATTTCCCAGTTACACTCAGATTTGAGTGCTTTTAGTTCTGTATTTGATTCTAACCGTGTTGGAACAATTTTCCTCACTGAGTGGTAATCAAATGAATAACACTTGCTGAAATTGAAAATCTGGCAACATGAGGATTAGTCTAATGAACGTTGAACAAAGAGACAAGATTTTAAGAGACGGTGGGGTTTTAGATAATTTATCCCTCCCACACATAGAAAATGAAGCCGATATGACCCCAAACACAGAGGTCCAATCAACAGAAGGCATCTCCCGAATACAAAGAGAAAGGATGACCCCCTCCCAAGGCCCCTCCCACCTCCTACTTCTCCTCCATCTGTCAGTGTCATATCCGACAGGCAAAAGGGACACAAACACACACTCTCAGACACTCTCACTGACCCAGTCAACACAGGAGGGATGAGGTTATCCTTATATTCAGGACGTCCTTCAAAGAAAACATGACTTTAACATCCGGGAGACAGTTGGGGTTAAATATCAAAGGATATGCTGCCCGATTAAGGCTCTGATGAGTTAGATATTGTTTGTTCATATTGATAACTACAATACTTTTCAAGTTAATAAGTTGCTTTATATTTATATTTGTATTTGACTCTTTTTTTTGACCCGGGTCGAGCATATTTAAGCATATTTAAAAGTTTTAAGAGCCACCAAAGCTTCCAGATTTACCTTTAGTGAGTCCAATATTCCATTTTCTTTCACTAACTGACTCTTCTAACAAGCGGAAAGCATCATTTTTCTTCATATAGCCTTGATTCTGTTCATCCTGTCTTCTCTCCTACGTGGCTGATGAGACATGTGCAGACCAAGTAGTTTATTGCTGTGATGTGTACTGCTTCAGTGACAGTGAAGAATCCTCTCAACGTAAAACTTTGTGGAACTTAATTTGTGGAAGCCTTAATCGATCTCTGAATTGTTTATTTGTGACACAACAGTCAAGATTGCACTTGATGTTTGTGATGCAACTGTTGCTGTTTATCTGAGTTTATCTGGTTTATTTGTGTGAGAACTGTCACTTTCTTCATCCTGCTGGAGGGCGGGATTAAGGCCAATAGACATATCTGATACTTTCTTATTTAGCTTATATATATATATATATATATATCATAAAATAAAATACAAAAATAGCATAAAGGGCTGGTCACACAGCAGAATATAACATAAAAATAATATTGTGGTTATTCCATACAATTACTTTTGAAAGATGATTTGGGATAATTTGTCTCTTTCCTTAATTAAAATAGATTTGTTTTCTCCTTGAAGCCATACAGGCTTTACTTTTTATGCAGCTTTAGCCACAAAGAAAATGAATAAGATGCCATGTTAGAGCAGGAAATTAACCAAATTCAATAAAGGGGGTGACTGAAAAGAAAATGATGATCTATTTTTTTTACGTCTGGTGCATGTTGTCTTCACATACACTGCAAGACGTCTAATCAGACTCCATTTTTGCGCATTCAGCTAGCAGTTATTAGTTCCTCATCACCAGAGAAATTTAGTTTGGGGGGAGGGGGGGGAGAGAGAGAGAGAGAGAGAGAGAGAGAGAGGGAGAGAGGGAGGGAGGGAGGGGGAGAGAGAGAGAGAGAGAGAGAGAGAGAGAGAGAGAGAGGGAGGGAGGGGGAGAGAGAGAGAGAGAGAGAGAGAGAGAGAGCGTGCTCAGTGGGGGGATGGCGTGTCTGTGTCAGTCTGAGAGTAATGGCGTGAATACATGTCTCGTTGCTTCCCTATATTTAATGTGCAGCCCCCCTTCCCCTGAAGCGAGCAGTTGTTTTTTTTTCAGCTCCCCCCCCCGCCCCATCTCCTCTGCGCATGTTTAATCAACCAGCATGGTTGCCATGTCAACCGCAGCTGGTTAAAATCTGAGAATAGACCGGGTACTTCGGAGCCATGACCCACTTACTGTATGTCAACAAATTCAGTGGGACAATAGTGACTGAGAGACATTACACAGAAAACCCCTCTGGGCAAAAAGGACGTTACAGGCCGGGTCCGAAAGCTCAGCCACTGATTTCCTCTCTTTCTTCTCCACTGAAGGATGGAAGAGTCTGAACGGGTCTTTTGTCTGCGCTGAGTTTACTCCAGGAACTGCGGAGCAAAATGTCAAAAAAAAACTCAGGAGAAGACACGAGGGTCGTTCCTTTTTACTTTCAATTTGTGCATTTTAAGCGTGCAGCGGGGTGAAATCCACTTAGATGTCTTCATCGCCAACATTATAGGCAGCGCGCACCAAGGGGTGTAGGTATTTAAGCCACAGCTCCCAAACAACAGATCACAACAATAATATCCTGTCTTCAGTATATTGAATGTGACACCAGTCTGTACACTTGCATTCAATTTATTGATTCCAAATACATAACCTACATTTTTTTTTAGCTTGATCGAAATTTCATACTTTTACTCCATGTTTTGCTTCTTTGTATCTTTGAAATGACCACCTTTAGCAAGTAAATAATCATATATATTGTAGTCCTCGTATTAAAATAGGAGAATGCAAAAATCACTATCATGTTGAATGGCTGCACTATCATATTAAACTATTTACTGTCAAACTTTAAGATACCGTCATTGCAGGGATCAGGTAAGGCTGGTTATGTTTTGAACACCTGTTCTCCTCTATCTGAAAATCAACACGAGGGAGTTATTCCGGAGAGAACAATGAGAAAACCCTCAAAAGTTCTCCACTTATAGCTCCGGCAAATTTCACAAGAACAATTGGTGGAACTCCCTCGACTTCTTCTGGGCCGGGGCAGGTTAGGATTCAGAACAATGAGTCAGAAAGGCAGGGAGAGAGGAGCAAGGAGAAGGGTTATGTAGCTGTAGCGCGAGCACTGAGCACTGATGCTGTTCTGTGAGTTGAAGCTATTATGTCAGAGTGGTATAGCCTTGGAAAAAAAGCATTCAGGCCATCATGACACACAAACTCCCAAGTGAAGTCTACACCAATTGAATTCTTCAGGGTTGGAAGCTCTTTGACGCAAGATGACCAACCAGACTAAATGCCCCCAAAAAAACTCCTCTTAGATGTGCTAGTACTTAAAAATGAGGAGATTTATTGGTGAATGTTATGCAAATTGATAATATCTTGTAAAATAAATCATTGATTAAATATGTTAAATGATGAATCAATTGTGGTCCTGTGTATCGACAAACCAAAGCAGCCTCTTCTTAATTCACTGTGCCTGAACCTCAATACAAATGTGTGGATAAAAGCAGGGGAACCATTCAAAAATACAGCAAAACTTATGCATCGTGTCTGCTGTGCTCATGTCGTGACGGTTTTATGTAGATTGTCAAAAATATCAATGACGTTGTTGTCGTGTGTGCGACTTGCCAAGTTAGTGGCCTGATGAAACTGATCAAACAGAAGGACAAGCGGTGCCTTGCAGAGCAGATTCTTGGCTCAAGAAATGCTAACAGGTGTGCCTTTTCTCAGTTTTTCCATTCAGCGATGATTAACAACACCAGTGTGAGCGATCTCCAGGATGTTGTTTGGTTTGTTCTTTAAAAGTATTCTTATGCTGATTTGCAGAAGTTCTCTGCAAAACTCCAATAATGTCACCTCTGCCTTTCACTGCTTTTGCAACCGTAGGCCGTTGGTTTGCTTCCTGTTGCTGATTGGGCCCCTGTGGTACATGGTGTGCACCGCTACATTTGGCTGGAAGCTGAAGTGAGCAGTGCCCACCTGGTGCATCTGACTCATAATCTGAGATTTGCAGCCTCAGAAGAGGAAGACAGAAGGGTATTAGCGTTTTAAAATTGTCATGGCTGAACAGAAATATTGTCACAGTGCTTGTGTTTTAGGGAACGTCTGCTGTGAGCAATGCTCGCTTGAATGCTTTTGGTGTTCCTGCCCACCCCCTGACTTGATCTTCGATGGCCTGTCGCTTGCTTTAGGCCAGCATCACAGTGACTTCTTCATGCTACTCCTGACAAAGTGTTTTTTTTTTTCCTCCTCTTATTTATTTGTGGTTTCTGGTCGCGGTTTTAACCTCTCGTGAAAAACGAGCAACGATTCCTACACACCCTTACAGGTATTAACAGAACGAAAGGCATGAAATCAAAGTGACATGGAACCAAACCTGACGGGGCGGCGAGTTCACCATGCTTCATCAGAGCAATGATTTCAATCATCTGTGGTCTTCCGGCAGCCAGCAAGGGAGCCGACAGTCCCACATGGTTAGCTGACCAGTGAGCCCTGCCACCTTGTCTTAACATATCTATCTTACACTGCGTCATGCTTTATCAACCAATAAATCTCCTGAAATGTCGTCCCGATCGTATTGTAGCCTGGTAATAAACGGGGACCTGTCTTTAAGTCTACTTATTGCACTCATTTTTCACCCACAGGGAAAACACACGCCACCTTCCGAACCCAGTTATATCTTATGAGATCGACTTAAAAAGCCATTTTGAAAACCGCTTTTCCCAAAGTATTTTTTGTGTTAATATTCTTGTATAAGTGGAGTTAGCTGACATCATTTTTTGAGGAACTGCTGAAATGGTCGATGCAGAAAAAACATTGATCACCCATTCAGCTCTGACGGCTTGCATCGTCTCCACGCTCATGTCGTCACGCAAATGTTTGAAATGGTTATGGTGACGCCAAAGACCGAAGAAAGTTGAAGGCAAATCATTTGAGTAAGTTACTCAGAGAAACAAATGTAAATCATCCTTTTGTTGGTTGTGTCTTGTGGGCAGTGATTCGTGAAGGCGTGTCGCCCAGGTGACTGCATACGTTTTGTCAGGCAGCTGGAGCAGATTGAATGTCAGCTTCTGAGGTAACAGGTCGGTCATTTACTTTGGAACAAACTCCCGTTGAATGGTGGGAATGTTTACAGCAGCATCACACAGCACACGTCAGCCAATCTGGACATTTTTATTTATTTTTCTTCTTAATGCGAGCTGCATTTTATCCGTTTCCCCGCTTGAGTTTTAATGTCAAAACCATAAACCATTTAAAGTTTATCAAGCTACAGAAAAACAATTACGTCATCTGCAAGAAAAATAAATAAAAAATGACGTTCCTCTTTTGCGTCTTTGCAACGTTTGTTCCGTTTGCATGTTTTACAATCTTTTAGATATTCAGAAGAAAATATTCGTCCGGGAGCTGAATCTCGATGAAGGGAGCTCGCAAGTATATGAGACTCTAACTCTTTGTAAACCGGAGCTTGGCCCAAATGAATGGACGTGGCACACAGAAAATGCATGCGCAGCTCACATGGCTGCATCTTTCAGTTGGGCGAGCATTTCAGTTGGTGGCCAAGGCTGACACATTTTGCTTTCTGAATAGGAATGCCTGAGTACACGCCTAATGGCGACCGAGAAAGTGCTGGATCAAAAAAAGCTACAAAGGTTGACGATGCATACGCCATAAACATTACAAATCGTCATGGTAACAGCGGCCTCATAAATGATCTCGCAGCAATTCTGCCGGTCCCTTTAAATCACAGAATCAAACTGATTATAACAACGTATAATCAGTCACAGATGATTGTGCTTCCTATATCCTCCCAAACCACTCACCCCGTCAATCCTTCTTCCCCGTCTGTCACTCAATGTCTGTCAGTCTGCCTCTGCCTCTGTACCTCTTTCTGTCTCTCTTCCTCCCACACTCTCAGACACAGTGTATTATTTCTGTGTGTACCGAAATGTCATCAGCAGGAGTGGGTGAAGAGAGAATGGATAATGACTGCACTTGGCCACTGCCATGGCAACTGTTTCCGCTCATGTGTGTGCCCGTGAGGAGCGCTGGGTTGCAGGGAGGAGAGGCGGGAGGGGAAGAGGAACACAAACGAGAAGCCATGCCTGCCTCACCAAGTACAGCTGAGAGGGAGTGAGACGAGGGAGGCAGAGACAAAGGTGTGTGCTTTCGCAGACGACAACAGCAGCCATTTCAATTAAAAAAGATCGTCTTTATTCTAAATGTTGCTGCCCACGTGTAGACAAATATATACTCCCACTCTCTTGCGTTTGTGGCTCCCTACCATACACTGAATCATTCATGCAGAGAAACGGTGGTGGGGGAGTTTCAAGTAAAAATAGCAATTCCACTTTGCACAAAGCGAATTAACAAGATAACCCCCCCCCCCCCCCCCCTGCTCCTGCATCAAATCCTCACTGAATGTTGCAAAACACTGCTGAAAGATACAACGTCTGGGTATTTGGACACAAAGGACAGAACCTGAAAGCTGATGGATTAAAGAGTGTAGAGGCTTGGGTCGCTTCTTCACTATTCGTGTTTCCCTCTCAGCCATCACGACAAGCATGAAAGCCTGATCAAGGCAAACAAAGACAGTCCACCCCTCGCTGAAGCGGTTCACACCCCTCTGACTACCCCAACAGCACATAGAGACGTGCACTCTTCAGTGGAGGGCTGACACTCAACGGACAAAGGAATTACCACAAACAGCTGCTCTCCTATTCATAAAGGGAAGGGCTAAGATTTGTGCAATCCTCTGCAGAGGCACCACTGGCACACTGACAAAACACCCATCTCAGGTTTACTCAAGGAAATGCAAAGAAATGCTTCCTTACCTTTCTGGGTCTGCCCCTCATCCAGGTCTTCTTCCATTGTGCTGATTCTGTTTTTAGAGCAACGAGAGATATGTCAAAGAAAATGCCTGTTTGGGCAGATAAACCTTATTTATTTTTAAGATGTAGTCCACAAAGCACTGCCGCTTTCTTTCTCCCTGTCTCACTTCTCCACTGTCTCTAGACGTCCCTACTGAACACCGAGATTGCCTGTCAGTTGTGGTTTCTGTCAAGCGTCCGGGGCGATGCGAGGGATCACTGAGTCTTTGTGGTGCTGTCCATTGCGAGCTGCCGTGGCAAGTGCTGAAAACCTCCTTGGTCCCTGGTGGAGGAGGAGGAGGAGGAGGAGGGGAGGAGGGGGGCTGGATGGAGCAGAGGGTGGTCTCTATGGTAGGCAGGAAAGCGCATGTGCGAGGGGAGCGGGGTGTGCAGTTGAAGAGGCATGTGTGTGAAAAATGTCAAATTAAAACACTGAACGCGCCATGGGAATAAAGACAGAGCAATGGTTGTAGACCTTCTGACTGAGTCAGGTCTGGACAGGGGTGTCCATGAGTGCGGGTCGCCACTAATCGCCTGGCCCACCCTAAATACCCCTGGTTCTCAGACAGAATGGTTAAGCCCCCCCCCCCCCCTGGCCGTGACTCTACTGCATTAACTCAACCTCGCCTTAAATAAGGGAGATGGGGGGGGGGGGGGGGGGGGGGGAATGATTTTGAAATGGGATTCTCCTAATCTTATTAGTCACACAGATTCAATTATACGATCACCAAGGATTTGTCATTGGATTCCTATCATGTAAATACATACAATATGTGTAGACAGACACTCCATATTCACATTTTGGTGATTTTAATTCAAACTCAAGGATTTCGTGGTCTACTCTGGGTTGAGGTTTTATATCTCATGGTCCTATGTCACTCTTTGGACGGCCAAAGGATTGCATCTTTTCCTAATTCCACCAAAAATGTATATTTTGGGAGATATGCATTTGGTCATGACGTGTATGACGATGTTTCTACACTGAACAAGAAGACTTCCATGTTGAAAACAATGGCATGTATCTGAGAAGGTTGTGCAAACGTCTTGAGTATGAAGCAGTGTGGCAGCATGGCAACAAATGCATGAGTCATCATTTAATTAAATAGATACAAAACTATTAACTCAAGATTTTATACTTCATTTCCACTTCAAGGTCAATAGGAATTGGGTTTGGTGATCTCACACAAGGTGGCTGATACCTTCCACTGATGAAGACCAAGGCCTAAGCCCAACACCATGACACGTATAGTGATGGATCGAGGGGCGGAGAGAGGAATGGGAGGCCCAGAGGAATAATTGAAAGATCATTGAGGTACATTAAGCTTCTGTGGGATGAACTGTGCTGGATAAATAGCATCTGACTTGACTTGAAGTACGGACAGATGGGTGTATGGATGGATGATCAGACAGGTGGATTCGATGAAATTTGAATGATCCCTGTGGGGAAATTGAGCTGCTGTAAAGCAGTCAAGAAGAGAATGATATAAGTAGCCACGTTGGCTTACATAGTTTGTAAATAATACAGGGATAGTCTGGTGCACGGAAAAACCAATTTTGAACAGGTGAATTACTTTTAGAGTGATGGTTTCACCGACCAGACCCTAATTGTCAAATAACGTAATGGATGGTGGCAATTTACAGCTTTAGTGGCGCAGGAACATATTGAAAGTTATCTTTCCTCAGCCGTGGTAGCCTATAGTATGTCTGCCCTGATTAAAGGAACTCTAACAGCTTAATTAGGCTAGAGGAAACACACCATCATCTTGATTGTTTGTTTATGGTAATTATGCTAATGCTTCAACATTAATGTAATGATTTATTGATGTTAAAATGTAATGCTTTATAAATGTTTGATTTCTTAATGCAACATCTTTAATTAATAATTAAATTGGCCTCCCGTAGTAGCATATTGTCCAACCAAATGGTCTAACCTCCTGTGTCCACTAAGTACCTTCCCTTCTTTGATTTGATCAACAACATAGCTTTTTATTAGCCCTGCAAACAGCATGGCTCGAGGGATTGCAATGTCTTTGTTAATGCAGACGCGTTTGTATGGTTTATATAGTTTACATGGTTTATATGGTTTATATGGTCCTGTCCTGTGGTTTGTAGTGTTCTACAAGTTCTCAATTTACTATAAACACAAGTAAAAAGGTAAAAAACTGTTTTAAAGGTGCTAAATATGAGATTGGTAGAATATCTATGGCCTCTCAATGGCTCTCAACATGGCGGCGGCTGATCCGGCGGCTCGCTAGCTAACGGTGCTAACAGTTCAAACAGCAACCACAGGTACAACCACGGCATTATCAGTTGCAACCGCCGTATGAGAGCAGTGCAGGGCGGCGGCCATGAGCTAGCCATGAGCTAGCCAGTGGCGCACGCTCACGTGCACTAAAAGCCCGCACAGCCAGCCTCACTATACGTAAACAAAGATCGGAGAATCCCAGATTAAAACACAGAGGGAGAGTGACTTCATTCTCTGCTCAGGTACACATATCCTTACATAGCAAATCGGTTTTTGCGGCTGTATTTATCCGATATTGAATTTAGCTCCTTTAAATAACATTTTCTTGTTATGAATGCAGTGTCAGAAGTGTAATGTTAATATCATATGAATATCTTTATATGAATTGTATTCTGCTTTTAGTTGGGCACTGTACTACAAGGTGTTGTTGAGATATTACTAACTAGGTCACTTCACAAAATACACTGTGCTGTTATGAGTAAAGGGAAAGAGTAAATGTTTGGCAGAAAGACATTTTCTTCTCTGGCTTTTGACCCAAAAGATATTTTGCCTTTGTCTTATGTTGTATTTTTACTTTAACGTACCTTCCTGTTGTCATTGCCCTTTCTATTGTGAGTCTAATACTAGGAGAGGGAGAGTGAGGCAGTTTACTAGCATTCAAAGGTTATTGTGCTGTCTTGCTTTCACCCTACAGAGTATTTAAGCTCCAATACTCATCTGTTTAGTAACCTAGATTGCTGAAATGTGTTGGGCTTACTGGATCAGTTGCAAATTATTTCCCCTATGGCAGTTATCAATTTGAATATTTTGAAACTTAATTCCAAGTCTGCTGTGTTCTCTCGGTGCACTGTAAATACGAACTCTTCATTTTGATTGTTGCTATTTAAATATGTGTAATACATATAATGTAAAATATGTAAATAGCAGGAATCAAATGAAGTTCGTCAGCAAAGGAAGTGAATTCAGTTGAAATATAATGAATAATGCTTTATAATTTTTTTTAAGTTGCATTGTTTTCATGTGGCACGTAAAAAACAACTAATTTGCTCTTAATTAGCTTTAGTCTCCAGGGGCCAGCAGCTTGTTGGTGAGTAATGTATTGTAACTAAATTGAAAATAGATGCATGAATAAAAGCAGTTCATGGCTACTGAAAAAATAAATATATATATATATATATATATATATATGCACATTTCAGACACACAAAGTGCCGCACCCTTGGCCTGGATAACATGGCCACATACTAGCTTACCGTGGCTTTTGTTAATAGGGGTGGGATATGGGGGAGGGCCTTTTTTTCTAGGGGAATCCTTAGCTTACAAAGACCCTTACAAAGAAAAATTGGCAGATGGTGAAACACTTTCTTGGGGCATTTTAGGCATCCTCGTTTTGCTAACGTCAGTTGCCCGTCATCTCTTTTTTTTTTTTTTCGTCACAAATGTTATCATTTTAGTGTTGTTTTTTCATCTTGACCGAATGTGCTTGCATATTTTTTTTGCATGCATGCGTGTGCTGCTTGAAATCCTACAGCCCCCGTTGCCCGTGCACTCATGACCGACACAACGAGCCAAAGAAGCTCACAGTAAGCTTATTAATGTCTCCTGGTCTCTCTCCAGTATGGGGCTTGCTAGTTGCCATA
Source organism: Melanostigma gelatinosum (assembly GCF_949748355.1). Classification (NCBI taxonomy): domain Eukaryota; kingdom Metazoa; phylum Chordata; class Actinopteri; order Perciformes; family Zoarcidae; genus Melanostigma; species Melanostigma gelatinosum. Next base: position 23,981,272 of record NC_136638.1, read on the forward strand.
GCAACCAGGACCTAGATATTGTTCAGTATAGGAGAGGTGTGTAGATGTAGAATAAATATAAGCATCACCCTGTAACCCTGGCCGGTGCTTATTATGTAAAGCAGCGAATCTTATTCTTAGTGTTAACGGTCATTTATTGCATTATAAAAAGCATGTATCCAGACTCTATTCTGCAGGACACTCTTCATTTGTTATTTTGCATTTCTATCGTGTCACTTGCTGCCGAGTCTAGTTGTACCTCGCTGGACTTTCAGTACAAACCGATGCAGCTAAATGCGTGCCTCGACACTGAAAACCCAAATTCCGATGCTCATCTCCCAGCGCCTGCAGAAATCAACAGGCGACAGCGCTCTTCGTCTTAAGTGCCGATGTGTGTTCACGCCCAGTCAAGCTGAGGGAAATCAAAAGACACTGAAAGATTAAGGAGGTCAGGTTTTACAGCTCCACTCGGGCAGGCAGGGAAAGAGGCTTTTAGCCATTGACTACCGTGGAAAAAGGATGGCCTGCTTTCAAAGAGGCCGTGAGATATATTGGAGGCTGGTGTTCAAATGTCAGATGACCACTCCTACTCTCCTTAAATGGTTGATAAATCGATTTTTTGAAAATGTGCCGTGTTACAACATTTTCTTTACCGATTAGCATCAGCTGTTGTAATTGTTTGGTTTTGCAATTGACCCAAATGATGAACAACAGTTTTAAGAGTCTGGATTTCTGGTGTCTAATACAATAAATCTCATGGTCATCTATAGCTAATCGTCTGTTGAGGCTGTGGAGATCATATCGTTACAGCACTGCCCCATCTCTCTATTGAAAGCAGGCTCTTAGACCACATGAGAAGCCAGGCAGTCAGCCAGAAACACTTATCATCCTGTCATCCGTTTTTCACTAGCTTCACAGCTCAATTGTGCTGTACGCTGCGCATCCATCCACGAGGGCTTGGAGATTCGGGGCCAACTGAGTGATCTCAATCTCAAAGTGAATCTGAGTGGCTTTGGCACCAAAACCACTAAATGTTCTCCACTAAGTATGTGGAAATACGCACACAATGGAGACGATGACATCATTTGTTTTGCAGGACTACCATGGATGCATACTCAGAAATTCAGTGTGGCTGGTTTGAAACGATACAGTGAGAGGACAATTCAATAAAGTCCATAGCACTATTCAGTTCTATACTATGCAGGTTAGATCAAATGGTTTCCCTCGCCAGTCGGGTAATAACTGTACATTGTCCAGTTGGTTTATACACAATGAATTACTGATCTGTTCACAGTGTTTAATGTGGCAACAGCAGTAACAATGAAGCAAATTAGTCACAGCGTTTAACACTACACCATTAGACAAATCTGTTAATGCCGGTTGACCAGTACCAGCCGAGTAAGGCCCACAAACCGGGAATAAAATATTCTCCAGTTGTTTCATAGTAAATTCAATACATCTGATTTGTGTTTGTTTATCCCCATTTGTAGACCAAACCACGAGTAGAATTGCTCTCCTGTAACTGGCACACACTGACTGAAAGCGCAAGGAAATCTGGAACTGTTCATGATGAAGAAGACAGAAACAAAGCTGTCATGGTTTCATGTCACAGTGACTCAATGTTCCCCAACTCTAGCAAGCCAATTTTAGGAATCAGTTATCACTTACAGGAAGTGGTTCCTACCACAGTGAATGTAAATGGTTTCCCTTGCCAGTCTAGCATATATAGCATAGTTTAACCAACTTTTGGAAGGTGGCTGATCAGAATTTCTTCGAATTCAGATTGAGAAGACAATCTGATGCCTCAGTGACGGTAACGAAGGCAAGATGCATGTTCGGTCATGGGTGAAGGAACTCAGGAATAGCCTTATAGTGAGCAACACAAATATATGAACAGTAAGGCCAGTCGGTTTCTGCAGCATACACTGATTTATATCCTCTTTTTGTCAATGGTACACTTCAGTCTCAACCATTGAGGAGAGCGCTGCTCGTGACTCAATGCTGCCATCTACTGGTACAAACAGACCATCGCCCAAAGATGAAGGCAGACACACTAAAACATTACATAAGCCATAACAAACAGTGACGTCTTCTGTCTTTCAAAACAAATGATACTCTAGAAAAATACTTTCGATGCATTACAGTTCAATGGGATATTATTTGAATAATTGTGCAAAAGCTATCACGACATCAAGTGACGCACACAACACAATTATAGCGCACAAATCTCCATGCATTTTATTTAATAGTTAACCAGGGAGCGTCTGACAGGCTGGTGCACCTTTATCTCCTTAAAGGGAACAGCCGCTCCGCTCCATGTTGAAGAGGAGCAGAACTCTGAAACAGAGGAAATTGGAAAATAGATTGGTTAGGCATTACTATGTCTCAAAACAAAAAACATCAGTCACAATTTGCCACCAAAGCATATATAAGTGTTACACCCAAAGGATGCATTTGAGCACATTTGCAAGATGAATATTCTCTGCTGATTAATGCTGCAAGAGAACATGTGACTCAACACTTACTGGATGTAGCGTCTCCAGACGAAGCCGAGCACTCATCGCCGCGGCTGGTTGGCACAGGATGTCTGGCTGCCAGCCGACACAGATTAGGCTTCACTTTAAAACGTCCTGTCAACAAAGCAAAGACATTTTTAGCAATAGAATATTTGCCCCTACAATAAGCCTGAAAGCACACCTGGGTGACTGACCAGGGTTGAGGACCCTATCTGCTGCCTGGTGCTCCAGGTGCCTGTGGAGGATGACTTCTGCCTTCCTCTGGTTTGTGCTGATGTCGGGCTCCGCCATGATCTCCGTTATCCTCAGGTTGTTCTTGATGGCCTTGGAGGCTGTGGAGCGGGCCAGTGTGGGTAGAAGCTCCTGGTACTCTTGGTCAGTGAAGTCTGACTTTGGGCCCTGAACATCTCTGATGCTGAGAAGGAGTTTAAAAAGATTAGTGTTGGAATACCTCCAGGATTATGTTATTACATTTGTGTTTTGGGAATATAATTTGTACACTGAGCAAATGTGCTGCATGCCAACTGAGCATCCTCTTCAGCTGTGTTTAGCTGGATTCAAGTGCACCAGACAAATGTATACCAACATCTAACTAAACTGTAAAAAGTATGCAAAACAAAATGGAACAGTTAGTTTTTCTAAACTCCAAGGTGTCATATAAACCTATCGGTCTGGAGAAAGCAAGAAAGCATCGCCCTCAAACTGTGTTCATTTTCAAACCCCGCTCCCAATCGACACTCACCTCCGGTTAGTTAAACTCGTGTAAACCTCCTGCACCAACAGTTCAGCTGCTCCTGGTTTACAGTGAATGCTTCCATCAATCATCTCTTTCATCAAGTGCAGATTCTGCTTCTGTAAAGACTGGGTCAATAAAAAAAACATGTTGGTCATCATCTGACTCTAAATAAGAACTTCCTGTTTCAGAACCCTCAAGTACAGAAAACATAATGTCTTCAGTGTAGATGGAATGTGATTTGATGTTTAAAGAGTTGTGTTGTGTGCTGGTAGGTTGAGCTACATCACAACATTTGTGTTGGACGCTTAAAAGTTGAGTCATTTTGAATGCCAAGTCGGTACTCCATGAAATGAAACCACATCTAAACCACATGCCAACCAAAGTAAAGAAAGACATTTCTCTTCCCAGCTCATTATTTTGAGGTTTTCTCCTCTTACCTTCTCTATCTGGCTCCAGTTCCTCTGTTTGGCAGAGAGTGATGTTCCTTTGTCACACGAATGCACCAGAAAGTCTTGGGGGTAATAACGAGACAATATCTCTGCCACAAGGTAACCATTGGACAAATCTCTGGAAATAAAAAGCAGAAAGAACAAACTGAGTATATTTACTCTGACAGTGAAATCCTATTTGAACACTTTGCTGTCTGATCTTTTTCCTTCCTATATGTTTTGTAATCCTTGCTTTTGTTTTAATACAACTGTTACAGTCCATGGTTTTTGATTGATATTGATATTGACTGCATTGACATGGGAACGTTTACTTCACATATTTGTAAATCGTAACGCTAGATGAGGTTCGTTTCATTCTTTACCTGCGCACATTCTTCGGATAAAATGACAAGTCCAGGCTTTGCAGCCATTTCACCACTTCTCTCGGCAGTCCTGTCTTTTTGGGAGACTGCGCAAAAGACATGCTGCTCTGAGCCTGATGATGTCTAGAAAGATGGTGTTTGTACTGTTCACTATGCAGTCAGCCAGTCCATGCAATCATGCTAATAACTCGACCAGTTTCCTCTTCGAGGTGCCGCTGCAGCCTGTCTGTGTGCGACGCGCTGGGCTTTCTTTGTTTACATTACCATGACAACGACACGACACACGTGGGCGCCGTGTCAGAGAGGTGTGACGTGTCGGCACACAGACAGCGGTGACGGTTCGCTGCCCCTCAGACGATGTTGCATTAACAACGAACTCTACGGAGAAATTCCAATGAATCGTTTGGTGTTTTTATTTTGGTATATTTAAGTTGAAAAATAAGACGTCATGTAATAATACCAAGGCATTGTGAAAAAAATGCAAGACACGATTTAAAATTCAGCTCAATGTGATGAAATGTGATTTCGTATTGCTACTTAATTCATATGGTTTTGTTCATAATGTTCTCGTAGCTTTATTTCACTGCGGCGTTAGCTATTGATGCTAACACAACTCTTCCTGCTCCGCTCTGTTGCTGTTCCACTCCCTCATATTTTCCATTAGGGACTTAACAATGACGTCAGCTGCCTCCAGTTGTCATTGCTCTGTCATCCAAGCTTAAACATGTCAACTATTTTGTTTCAAATTTTTTTTGTTTGTGTTCATAATTCACCAACTGCACCTCTAAGCCCAACATAAGCGCACACAGCCTGCAATACAACATATTTTGGAATGCACCAGCTTTCAAAACAATTTTAATCATATAGTCGTGCGCATTATACATTATATATCAAATGCAAAACTATGAGTACACGTCCACATACTGGATATTATACTGCATTAATATGACATTATAATCTCAAAGCTTTCAAAGTGCATCACTCTTTGGTAGCTATTGCAACTATTAAGGCTTCTAACTACGCAAACCTGAATTGCAAATAATATTGTATTTATTATATTTTTCAACCACAATTTCTCCAGGGAAGGCTAAGCCATGAACTCATTTTAGAAGCCCCCTGCTTTACGTTCATCCAGGTTCACAATAGTAATGGGATGCAGGTACTGACAGATACTCAGCGGCTACTGAGTCACTTAATTGACTGGTAGCCACAATTGAAGGAAGGAAGACTTCAAGGAGTTGATTAGCTCTTGGTGACAAAGCCTTATTTCTGTAAGTCCCATTTAGGCAGGCAGTTTGGTTGTTCTGTCATTGGTACTGCAGGTAGTTCCTTAGCCTGTTGGGCAGGCGAAGGTGGGAGAGAAGATGGAGTCTGTCACGGCCGACGCAGCTCCTGATGCACTGACGGCACAGCTGGCTCAGCCGTCGTGGTGTAACTACGAGGCAATGAAACATTATATGAGCTGGTCCTAATGTATCGACTACAGATAAAAGGAGAGTAATGTTACTTTATCTGTTGATGAAGTGGTTCAAACAGAAATAAATACAACAAAGACACAAGACATGGAAACAGAGGTCTGAAGTGCCTTACTAAAACAAGTAACACGTGTTCTTGTACCTTCATATATCAGTAGGAAACCCTCTGTTAGACTGCTGGGTGGAGCCACGTCTACTGGCCTCTGAAACTCTGTGTTCCTGGCATTAATGTCTGCACCAAAGTCCAGCAGCAGCTTCACCACAGCGGTGCAGTCTTTTTCTGCAGCTGCATGTAAGGGTGAATCCAGGTATTTGCCTTTCTGTACACTTGCACCTGCATGGAGGACAACTTGATTATCCATTCCAGACAAAGTTCAGATGGAAAAGCTTCAGTGTCGTCTGTTGAATATCATTGAAATCCAGCAGTTACTCTGTGACTATATCTTCTTATTCAATATTTCAATGTACCTGCCTTCCCCTGTTGCCCTCTACATAACACTTTCTTATATTTCCCAGAAATGACTTTCAACCGCCCTGAGAGAATGAATGTGAACTTGTTCCTTTCAATCAAAGGTAGCCAGCAGCATGGGCATACAAATGCTTTAATATGTGATCCGTCAGCTATGGGCTACACGCTTTCAGAAAAAAAGAATAAATATATCTATATATCTATCTATATATATATATCTAGAAAGATAGTGTTTATACTGCTAACTATACAGTCAGTCAGTCCATGAAGTCATGCTAATAACACGACTAGTTTCCTCGAGAAGAAAACACAAATAAATGTTTTTTTCTTACTCTGATTGAATTGTCCTTATATGACCTCGAGAAAGAAATGTTTAGCAATTTGAAGAAAAGCTGACAGACCAACCCTCTCGCTGGAGTTTATCGCTGCCTTGATGATTCACAGAACTGACATGATAAAGCTGTTTTGTTGCTGCTGTGTGGGAAATGCCTGTCAGCTGCAATTCGGTACTTCATCATGAATAATGAAAGGAAATCAACATAAGGCCAAACACATTTTTTTTTTTTAAAGAACTGCTCACCCTAAATAATGATATCACTCTTTGTTTGAATGAAGAGTTTTTTTTGTGTCAGGGTCTAAATGCTTTTTTTTTTTAAAGGCTTTTAAAATCCACTGTGCGTATATGTGTTTATGAATTTATTTTCCATTTCTATGAACAACAAATGTGCTGGTGCATCTGTGTTTGTTCGTAAGTGTGCCTGTATGTGTGCCTGTCTGTGTGGAGACGCAGAGATCCACACTGTGCTGCGAGCTGACCTTCCCTCAGGAGTTTCCTGGCACACTCCAGCTCTCGGCAGACGCAGGCTGTGTAGAGCGCTGTGCCCAGGTGAGGAATGTCCATGTCCACATCTGCCCCCCAAGTCACCAGAGCCTCGACACAACCGTAATGACCTGCAAGTAATGGAGCATGGAGACAGTAATCAGTTCGTGACAATGCGAGATAACTCTCCAAGCTGTCTGCTCGGGTCGTGTGGAGATTTATTTATCAAGCTGTTTTTCACAGTGCAGGTTAAATAGCACAGCAAAGGACACAAATACAGGTTTAAGGATCTGGAGTAAGCCGTAATTAGTAGAGTTGGAGTTATATATTGGTTCATTTTATATATTATAAACAGACATGTAGTGTCTGTCAATAGAAAACTACCTGATATATTAGTGGATGCATTGCGTCATAATGCAGAATATTTAGTCACAGTGTACCTTTGCTCGTAGCTTCATGGATTGGTGATGGATGGTATGCAAGGCTCTGGGGTTTTGCTCCATTTTCTAAAAGAATTTCAGTGCATGCCACACTGCCCACTGTACAGGCGTTGACCAGAGGGGTGACTCCATCAATTGTAGAAGCATTGACCTGCAAAAGCATTCTCTTAAATTGTTATTTTTAGGCCTTGTTTAACCATGCAAGTTGACTAATAGCAACAGCCTGGGGGAACAGTCGAAGGGGAGCAGGAACTTAATAGCTCTGCAGTGACTGTAGAAGAAGAACAGCGTTGCTCATCTGTTACTTCTACCCAGATTCTCCCGGCCATGGAAATGACATTTGACCTGTGCTGCGTGGCAACGTCAAAAGGACAATACGTGACTTACATTTGCTCCAGCATCAATGAGAGCTCTGGCACAAGCGACATGGTCTCCGACACAGGCCTCGTGAAGGGGTGTCACATGGTCTATCGTCAGAACATTCACACTGTGACCCTGGAAACCGAATCAAACAGCCACAGATATTAAGACGTCATAGGGTGCATTAACACATGACCTTTGTCAGCCTCTATTGGTGAACACCAGTAATTGCAAGAACAATAGCTTATCTTCTTTCCTAAACCAGACCCATTCCTCAGTAATTGACAAACTACACTCCAGTGTGTACAGTGACATCTGAACAATAGCGATTAATAAGCCTGCTGGCTTTGTGGCCGACATGTCTTTCGCTCCCGTAGTGCACTGCTTAATCTGTGAGCAGCTGAAAATGCAAGTGAAAGAGGAAATTCTCCCAGTCTGCCATTTATCAGGATTTGGCATTAATCAGCAACTTTTTCGACGCCCTCGGACACTGTATATTATGGTTATGTAATACTATGTATTATGGTTATTCTGTGCAGTGTATTTACTTTGAGAAACTATATTAGTGCTGTTATTCTAAGATGTCAAGTTATGGTATTGTAAGCTCACACAAGATGACAAATGACAACATTTAGTCTTGAGGGGTAATAGAGGTGGAAACAGACAGATTCCCAGATAACCCTACAATACTTTCATTCAAACCTTTTTCTTTAACATCTAATCCAGGAGTCTACAAAGGCACTGATACACATTTAATTGCACAAGGGGCCGTTACATCAGACCCCATGTGTACAGCTGAGAGGATGCACATAACTCTCCCAGGGATTGAGTTCTGCACATGGGAGAAGTTTGCCTTCTGCCACAAATCTCCTTAAGTTGAAGCAAGAAACCTACTTAGTTCGGTTCAGGAAAATATCACGACTTGGGTTCAGATCGGAAGGCCCTGGAGGCAAACGTCCTCCATTGTGCTTGTGTTCTCTTTACCTGTGAAATAAGGGTCTTCAAGGCCAGGAGGCGGCCCTGACTCGCTGCATCGTGGAGGAGTGAGCGGTCCGCCCAGGATCCTGCAGTAAGAATAAGTAAAGTAAAATACTCCCTTGATGTTATGTGAATATAACTAAGCATCATGTGTGTACCATGAAAATAATTGTCATCTCTCTCCATTTCAGTCATAATTTAGATAATAACAGATCTAATCTTTTCTATAAATCGTAAGCTATTTTATTCATGCAACCTATTTTCCTTGACTGACATTCATTTGAAATACGGGTATAAAAGAACCAGCCACGGACATCAAAGAGATTTCTTCGAGCAAAGAAGACCGTATCTACAGGACTGTGACTAATACACTAAGCTTAGCTGATTCGTATTCCATGGAGCAGGTCCACTTTAAATTAAACATCCCCTTGAATGATAGATATAGATTATGTTCTCGTCGTGTCCCTCTTCCCCCAGCATGTGCCTCCGAGCTGAGAGTGTTGTTTTGGTTGCTGTCTGAGTGTGAAAGGGTGCACTGCATAGCTGGGAATGGAAACTAGGGCAGGATGGGGGTGGGGTATCATGACTGTGTTCTATTAATACATTAGAGAAAAAGAGCTGCCAGCCGACAGTGTCTTCGTTTTAATATTGAATGTACAGTTCAGGATTCATAATTCATCATATCCACATTCATGTGAATGCAATGAATGGCTCTTATTCTATTTGGATCAGCAATGCGGTTATAGCTCATTTGTAAACACGGAACTTGAGAGTGTGCGGTTGTGTGTGAGCGGGGAGTACTACAAGTTGATTTCAAAGCAATATTATTCTATTCTGACCTTATACGCCTCAGGTTGAACATGTTGCTTGGTGTGTAGTGTACACAGTTGTATTGTTGTTACATTTTACACCAAATGTGCATTTAGCACACAAATCTATATGCTTAAAATTTTCCAGTTTGTGAAACAAATAAACCACCTTGAAAACAACAACAACCCTTTCAGGTTTTTTCAGGTTTTTTCGGAGAGTACCGGTACTTACTGTGTTTTTGACCATAATCATAGAATTCTGCTGATATCCTGGCAGCCTCTTTGCGGTTCCCGCGGACAATGTAGAGGTATGTCAGCAAGTTGAGTGAGATCTTAACAAAGAGCTTAAAGCAGAACAGTGCCAAGATGCTGAGGTAAACATTGGCCAACCGGGCCACGAAGGTCTTATTGGAGAGTTCCTCTGTTGGGTCTGACATTTCCTCCGACACGTTACAGAGGGGCTTTAGTTATGGTGAAGATCAGATACCGCTCCAAAAAGCACAAGAGTAGTCTGCTTTTTCTCCCAGTGTACTGACCGGTTGGCTGGTCCAGGCTGGAAAAGAATGCCCTGCAGCTGCTACTGTGCCTGAGAGCAAATACTCCAATGCTAATGTACAATGTGTGTGTGTGTGTGTGTGTGGAGATTTTCACAGTGGTAACAGTTCCAGTTGCAAATATGACATGAATTGCATTCATTTTAACTCATATTTAATTATGGATGAATTAGATAATTTTTTAATGAATATTTGCATTAATTAAAAATAATGGCAGTATTATATTATATATTAGAAAAACTATTTTGCATACATTTTAACTCATGATAGCATGTATCGCGTATAAAGCACATTTGATCTTTTAATTAAGTTATTCTTCTGACTTAAAGAACAGGTGGAAAAAAAGGTTTCACCAGGATAATCTTTCTAAGTTCCTCCGTTTTTTTTTGTTTCCTCCGTGAAACAGGTGATGAAAAAGGTTGTATTGTTCCTGCATATGAATGTTCATATAATGTCTGCAGCTACAACCTTGGTGAAGTCGATCAAGACGATTTGCAGTTAGTTGGGGACACTGAATCTTATGACTTGAGTTGTCAGGAGTTTGTCTTGCTGTGTGTTTTAGTCTTCTCCTGTTTATTCTGTAATGTCATGGTTACGATGGCTGTGTTTTATCTCCAGCACGATGCCATTAGATGACTTCTGCAGCACAGCTGTACATAACAAAGCCCTGTCGGTCATCAAAGATGAAATGAGTGGGACATTTGGACACTTGCTATGGGAACAGGATCGTTTTGTACATTCAATGATGTCTGTACACAACACTTTAAGCACTTTGGATAGATTTAGATTTTGGTTATTTCAATTAAAATGTTTTTTTTCATATTTATGAATTGGATGATGTTTATTGAATATTGCAATCTAACTCTCTGACTTACTTTCTTGCATATAAAATCCACAGTTGTCATCTATGCGTGTACCCAGATTAAAACAGTTGACAGTCTCCAGTTTGGTCACAGTATCAGTGATGATGTGTCTGCTTTATTTAGAATGAGTTCCTTTGTTTTTCCAGCGCTAATTAGATACGAGCTGGACTTGCATCATTGTTCCAGTTTGGAAAGCTGAGGAAAATAGTCAGGGACATCATCGTTTCTGTATAAAAAAGACCCACCAAAGCCACGCCATATGTAAACTCAAAAAGGTTGAAATTGCTGTTAAGCTGTCATTTCATTGGCGTACACAGAACATAGAGATATAATGCAGCCATCACAACCATAACATTACAGAATAAGTAAGACAAGACTAAAACACAAAGACAAGCTCCTGACAACTCAATAATCCGATTCTTTTTAATAGTCTGTTAGACTCCAGTGTCTCCAACACATTTCAAATCATAATATATGGTCAGTATTACTCCAGTATTCAAGACAATAATCAGAATACATTAAATAGCCCATTTCACTCCAGTATCCCCAACTCATTGTAAATCATATTACGGTATGTTTCACACCCGTATTTAAAACAATAATCGAAAAACAAACACCCCACTCCCAAGGGGTGGAGAGTGCCCTGACTAATGTCACAGGTTGTAGCAGGTGGGTGGCTATGAACAATATGTTTTTCCACATGCTCCAAACCGCAACAGTATAGGTAATCCTGACGAAAGTGCCAATTAAAATAAATTTCTAGCTAAAAGAAAGACATGACAGTAATGTGCATGGAGGAATTTAAAATCACCTGGATGGAAACATGACTTTATTCCTTTTCAGAACATGGGGTCGTGGTGCCGAAATGATTATGACAACAACAAACACTTAAAATAAGCAACAAAAAAGTACCCGTTTCTACAGATGATTAAAGTGGGGAAAATGTGAAATATAGATATGTTATTTATTGATGTTTGAACCTTCTTTTTTTACCTGTTCTTAAATACAGGAGAACACAATTTAGATCACTTTTTTTCCTCCCATTGCTTCTGGCCTCTCCAGGAAGCGCATCGAAACGCTGCGCATGCGCTATACATTAAACCTCACCTTTTCCGCCAACATCACTTTCGTATGAACTTCCCTTTTCAATCACTGAATGTGTTGAACCGACATCGCTTTGTCAAATGAGGGGCGGCCATCCGTATCTAGTACTTATAGCGGCCGTTTCCACCCTCGTGTCTCCTCTCTGCTGTCACAATGTGCGGTCGGAAGAGACTCGGACGCAGTTTAATGGCTCCGCAGTTGATTTCGACTCATTCAGAGAGCAGTTCCACCGCACGTATGCAGTCAACGGCGAGGAATTTAACCGTCGTCGTCTGCACTTCCAGGTAACGTTAAGCGCGAGACAGAGACGTGCAGAGAAACTATTGTCACTCGTTACTTTGTACACACGGCTGAACACAAACGGCCTGCACACGTCACAGCAGACGTCGCCCACTTATGCAAATGAGGAAATGTATTTTTTATTCTGGTAGAAAATACAATTTTATTGTAGGTTAATGTGAAATAAATGACGATGGAATTAGAACTCCTCAATTAACTCAGTGTAATACTCCAACACAAGTTAAAGTCATGAAAGATAATAACCTGAAAAGTGCAGGTTTACAGAAGTACCGAGAGTAACATGTACTTTAAGTGAGAGTGGTTATGTTAAGAAAGGGGCAGGAACCTAAGTCACATATTATAAAGATAAGACATGACAGCTGTGTTTGTGGGGATTGTTTAGTGAGGTCATTGGCATTTTGCATCCTTTAACTATATTTGGTGCTACTGTGATATAAGGTTTTACCATTGGCCAGTGTAATAATTGACACCTGTGGCTACTGTTCAGCAAAAGTTATAGGTTTAAAAGTCAATCTTTAACTGAAATGTCCCCCTTTCAGAATGCGTTAGACTCAGTTACCAGTTTATGAGGTACAGCTCGGTCAAACTACAGCATGTAATGGAATGAATCCTCTTATTGAAGGCTACAATGTTCAGTGGTTGTTGTTGGAACTGTTTCAAGGTGATTTTGAAGGCTGTTAGTTTGAGGTGCTGTTGCATTGTGTGTTATCCTGAGAGGTTTCAAACCTGATTTATAAAGGTGGTCCCTTGCTGTATTAGACTGCATTAGTTTAAGTTAAGTGTACTAGCTGCCTAATACAGTAAACTCATTTTACAAGTGTTATATAATTAGATTATTATGATTGTTAAAGCAGTGTGTCAATACCGTAGCTGATTGAATTGGGGGAATGATTTATTTTATTATATTTTAATCTGCGGGATCTCTTGTGGGATGTATTTCAGACTCACTCATGTTGTGTTATTAAGAACAAGTAAAAAAACAAACTCATCAGCTCTAGACCTTTCACTTTTTCATCTCCCTTTCAGTGTTGTTTTATGCAAGAACTTATACTCCAACAACTAATTTTGCCTCAAGTTGCTGTGTTTTATTGCAGGATGCTACAAAGCGGCACGCATACCTGAACGCTTTCTCCACAGTGCCACAGTCTGCCACGTATGGCGTTAACCGGTTCTCTGACCTCTCGCAGCAGGAATTCAGAGGTAGGCTGAGTGATCAAGTGAAACGTCGTTTGTATCCGTCCAGTGGATTGTTTCAAATGTGCTGAGCCACTGGGCAGGATCTGCACAGTCATGGTTTACGTGCATCTTTGTATCCAGGGATGACTTTGAGCCGTTTCCGTCATCCACAGACGTCTACCTGCGAGCGAGCGCAGACGGAGCTCCGCTCTTCTCTGGACTGAAGACAGAGGGACTCCCAGACACATTTGACTGGAGGGACAAAGCAGTGGTGGCACCGGTCCAGAACCAGGAAGCGGTAAGGTTGACATAGATGGATGATAGATGTGAAAAGTCCAATCTCTATGTTACGTGTACTGTAGGCTTCGATATTTCACATCACACAACACGATTGGCTTCCAAACCTGTTATGACATCACAAAGTCGTGATTGGATGTCTCCCACAGATTTAAGGTGAGACTTTCCCTCCTCAGCAGATCGATTTGAAAACAGCATTCCTATGTCACTGTAGGATGTGCGTCATTCTGCACAGTGAAGGCCAAACACCCAAGTGGAGGAATAATAAGCGAGCCGCATATTTGAGTGGACGGGTGCTTTAATAACGGTCAAAGGACGAACTCGACCATTAAGTGTGACTTTAAGTGAGATGGAGCTGTAGCTCGTCCTCGCTGAAGTTTCACTTTCGGCTCATTTTTTCGTCCTTTGTCTCTTTAGTCGGTCAACTTGCCGTTCGGGATGATATTTTCACTGCGAAACGATTGTCCCGGGGGAGACGCGCAGCCCATACAGAAAGCATCCTGCACCATTTTTTTTTTTTTTTTCTTGAATTCAGGCGAGGTTTACCACTCCAGGGAGAACCGGCACTCGCAATCTGCTGCAGTGCTTTATTTCCCCCTCTGGTCCTGTCTGTACACCTGCCTTGTCTGAGTTACTACAACAGATCCAAATTGTAGATGCATAAACAGACAATAAAATGCGGTACGATGCGCGAAGACACAAAATATCAAGCCACTTACATCTCGTAAACTCTTCTTGATTGATTCCACTTTTATGACTCGAGTGCATTTCGAGAGCAGATGGTCCTAATATTTTGTACACTCAGCGCATACTTATCTCCAGTGTGAGCAATAATGACTGATTTTGGTTTCAGTATTGATTGTAAAGCCATGGAACCATATTGAGTAACAGCATATTGGATTGTTACACGGGGAGCTCGGGTTTTCATCACATTTGTGGGAATGAATGCTGAGCAAGTGAACTGTGCAGAGTCTGATGCTGTTTGGAGAATGAGATTGCCTGTGCAAATGTTCTACAGCTTACGTAATGAAATACTGTACGTTGCACTGGTTCCAGGAACACGCTGTCATCTACATGATATATGTTGTGTAAGAGCAAACTTTTGCAATCGAAAAACATCTCAAATGATCGTCCGACTTTAAAGCTTAATACATCAACTGATTCGGTGACGGACGTTTCCCTCACGGCGCAGCGTACCTGAGGTGATTCGGTCAGTAGATGGCAGCAGAAAACAAACGGTTCACTTAGACCGGCCAGATCGTCTCACCTCAGCGAGATCAACAGCATCCACACTCGCTGTCGATTGCAGAAAACATCATTCAACATAAAGCAAGTCTTTAGCCCCTCTGTTGATGGGATAAGCAAAATGACAATTTCTTTCTTCTGGCTGTCATAAAATGTGATTGTCTTGTATTCTATAGTGTTTGGTTCCTCTACTTTTCCTATGTGGGTCTGTTTTTCCTGCTCACTGTCCTCTCACCTTTGCAGTGTGGGAGTTGTTGGGCGTTCAGTGTGGTTGGTGCCACACAGTCCGTCCATGCTATTGGAGGCTCGCAGCTGGAGCTGCTCAGTGTGCAACAGGTTCTGGACTGCTCCTTCCGAAATAACGGCTGCAGTGGAGGCTCCACGGTCCAGGCCCTGAATTGGTTAAAGCAAGTATGTTGATCTTTTTACATAATGTCAGACCTTTAAAGATGTTTTCAGGTCTTTAACAGAAGCTTCCTAAATGGTTTACAGAGAGTACAAATAGGATAAACTCCCAGTACTTCACACACACGAGAGATTGAATGAATACTTGTGTGTCCTCCCAACGCGCCTGTTTATGAAAGAGGAGACCTGAGGGAAGATATGCACATTTAGCTTCAGCTAGGAATCAGGTAATACTGTCATGCATTTTAATTAGAGAGATATGTAGAGGCAGGAGGCAAAATAAGATCGCTGTCTCTTGTCAGACATAAATTAGAAAACTGCCTGTGCCAGGATCTTTATCTTTCATAAACAAGATGAATGGATATTTTGCATCCAGGTAACGCGCTGACAGAGACAAACTATTTTCTTTCTAGACCAGAGTGAAATTGGTGCCTCAGTCAGAGTATCCCTACAAGGCCAAGACGGGAATCTGCCACTTTTTCTCTCAGTCGCATGGCGGTGTCGCTGTGAAGAACTTCACTGCACATGACTTCAGGTAAAAGACTCGTCCCCCCCCCCAGTTGTCTAGAACTCAAACGGAATAGCGCTATATTTGGGTAACATCACATGGATTTTAATGTGTTTTTTCATTAAGTGCCAAGGACAGACCAGAGGTGAGGTGAGTTGGTCCTGCGCAATAACAGACCACAGTGTTTACCGTGTCAACACGGCCACGGATTGCTTAGCACAGAGGTTCTTTACTCTGGTCACAATGACTGGGTTACCTTGAGTTAAGGTCAATCAGACCGTCTTTATTTAATGTTGAACAGGATCGTGCATCTCTTTCTGTTGCACTGCTATGACAGCAAGGGTCAGGGTCTGCTGTGATGAGCTGATCACGTTTTAATAATTAGTTGGCAGAATTAACAAGATTGTTACATTTGATAATCTAATGTAATCTGGCATTTATAGTTCTCCACTGTATCGTACCGAACCCAACGGTGACTTTTGTGAACCGTTACTAATTCAGAGATCTCTTCATCTCAACAATCCACTGATCCCAGTATGAAATGTTTCCCCCGCCTTCAGAAGGGTCGGAGTGCTGAACCATTGAGAGTACATCAAGCTGCTTGACTCGTGCAGAGAGAGGGGTCAAGGGGCTTCTTACGCCGGACCTTCACTGCTGCATCGCAAAAGATAAACAGGATCATAACGTTTCAACAAGACAAGACCTCGCCACGAATAGAGTGTGAAATGGCTTTATTTAATGTGGTTCTGGCACAGACTAGACTCCATGGCCCTTATGTCATGAACCAGGCAGAGGAGGGCATCACTAGTGGGAATCATTTGCTGGAAGGACAAGATTTGCATATGTCAACAGAGAGAATGAGGAAAATACCAGTTTTCTGAATGAGGGGTGGAGAGAGATGACATGCTGAACACGAGGTCCAGTAAAACATTGAACTAAAGTCACTCGAGGGAGTGTCTCTTGATTTTGCAACCCTGTGACTTTAACATCAGAATCAGAACCGTTTGTTGCCATGGTATGTTGAACATACAAGGAATTTTCCGTGAATAATAATCGTAACAATAGAACACGTGATAATCCAGAGACATCACAGGGCCAGCCTTGCTGCCTCTAGAGTAACATGTTCCGTTGTTCCTCCTCAGTGGCCAAGAGGAGGCAATGAGGGGTCATCTGGTGGCGCGTGGTCCCTTGGCTGCTATCGTGGATGCTGTCAGCTGGCAGGATTACCTGGGTGGAATCATCCAGCACCACTGCTCCAGCCAACTGTCTAACCATGCTGTCCTGCTTGTTGGATACAACACTGTTGGTACACGCAGTCACTACACTGTCATGAGAGTGAATCATAATCCACGACTGACGGCTGGGATTTTAATATTTTACTTCTGCTAACATTTACCTTTTTAGGTCAAGAAAGTTTTGCAACCCCTCGGGTCTGTGACAGCAATTTAAATCTGCACTACGCAAGATTTTTAGATTTAAAACAAATAAAATAATTCCAGTCGAATCACAAATTGCTGCTGCAACAGAGCAGACTGTCTAACACTCCCAAATTAATTTCATTCAGTACATTCAGTTCATTACTGACCCCCAAAATTACAATATTTGAAATCAAGTGAACGATATGTTGAACATTTACAGTGATAATTTAGGTTCATTGTGTCATTATTTCAGTGACTTGCCTTACTAGTAGAACTGCATTGAAAAGATTTCATTACATCGTGACACTGGTTCAATATTTCTGTTGGTTTATGAATAAGACAACCTTTGGTTTGGACTCTGTTCGGACTCTCTTTGTCCGTGTTGTGTGCGCACGTTTTGTAAGTATCGAGGTTCCGTTTATTCAGTTACCTGTTAAAGCTTTGTGTCACGCGTTTAAGACAAAGTCAGTGTGAAACATGTTTAAAGGTTGAATTTAACAGTTTTCAGAACATCATCGCAGCTACCTCACTCTTTATTTCTTGACAGTCTTCACACACACTTGATATTTCTTCACATTAATTATTTCACACACACTTGTGTTTTGTGGGTATTGCACAAGGATATATCTGTGATTATGTAACAGTCTAAAGTGGTTGCAGCTGCAGTACACACACATGCGCTTAATTTAATCTTAAAACACGTTTGTCTATTTTAGGGGACATTCCATACTGGATTGTGCAGAACTCTTGGGGGACCACGTGGGGGAATGAGGGTTATGTTTACATTAAAATCGGTGGAAACCTTTGTGGTAAGTATGATCGTTGCCTCTTGTCGTCTGCTTTTAGTATGGCGTCTCTGTGCTGCTGTCCCCACTATCCCCTCAGGCATTAATGCCACATCCTTCGGTTTTCTCTTCCCAGGTATTGCCGATTCTGTGGCAGCAGTTTTCCTTTGACAGGATGGTGTGTATCTCTGTCATTGTTTGTGTGTGTGTGTGTGTGTGTTCACCGCTGCCAATCATCTGCCAGTCATCTGTTGGCCTTAAAGTCTCACTTTAAATATTTATTTTATTGAAATGTCAACATGTTACATCAGTAAAAGAAAATAAATGACTTTATATGCTGATAATTGTTGTCTCGTACCTAAGCACAACAATAATAAGATAAATGCACAGTACAAAAATGATTAGATACATGTTTTGAGTGATATGGCTAGTAAATGTATCTATACAGAGATCAATCACTGCATAAATGCACAACAAATTGAACGTAACACAATATAGCATACTATACACAAGACATTAACATTATGTACATATGATATAGTTTGTGTTTTACATTTACGAGCTGCAGATTGTTCTATTTTAGATGTTGGCGTTGGTTGATAAAACAGAGGTTTATTATAATTGTATGTATCAATCGTCTGAAATTGCTCCCTCTCGGATGTTTTCTTCGTGCTTACATGAAAGATGATGCGTTTGTTAAAACCCATCACAGCCACCGGTGTGATCACTGCTCTCACTCAACCATTTGCTTTCAGGTCAGTCACAGACCAGTTACATAATTGTGTTGCGAAAACATCTGAGCAAATTTTTATCAAGGAGCCATCTGCGATACTTTCCACCGGTCGAGATTCGAGTAAAATAGTCTAATTTGGCCGCCACAAAGAGATGAAAAAGATGTATTTGTGACATTGCTCCACGTTGATGTCAACATGTTTTTTTTCTGGATCTACATTTTCAATCCCAATGTTCAAATTCTGGATCTAGACGTTCTAGAAATCCCAAACAATAATAACACCGTGGTATCAAATGTCTCTCCATGATAGATTTTTGGGTGTTCTGTCAAACATGACACCCTCTCCCCACCAAATTAAGATGCTCTGAAAATGCCATCTGTTTTTTCTATTCTGCTTTCTTTTGTAGTATTTGAGGGCAAAATGAAGACTGCCCCCCCCCCCCCCCATGTTTTTTTAGAAAACATAAAACCTTTCAATGTATATTTATCAGGTAAATCTGCCTGATGTCATGCATATGTGATCAAGGTTGAAATGTTGTGTGTCCTCTCAGGGAAATGCGGTTCTCTTGTTGATTCAGCTCTTCGTCCTCACACCTGTCACTGAAGCCGTTGAGCCGAGGATCTACTGGTGTTCAGTGAAAAACAGAAAAGGCAGTCGAGACGGCTGAGCCACCTAGTCCGAGTCTTCGCTGCTGAAGTAGGAGCTGTCATTACACTCGGCCATGTAGAGGAACTTGTGAATGTTGTGATTTAGCTTGGGGACCCAGTGGCGAGGCACCAGGAACGTTGCCATATTGAACAGATCCACAAACACTTTGTAGCGGTCACTAAAGGGAAAGAAAGTCATTTATTAAATACTTAACTCATGCACTCTCCCGATATAATTGCGCATCTGTTACAAATTGTACTGTGTGAAGGACAAAAGCGAAATCAAACTGCTGCCAAAATGTAATGCACAGCGAATAAGGAACTTGTCGTCGCTCCTTCTAAATGAACTTGGAAGTATAGTTTGTGCATGTCAGGAGGAAAGTCACCATGTGACAAGTTCATTTCGATAAGCACAGAGTAGAAGTGTCCTGTCCTTATCTAAATGAACTCTGAAGTGTTTCAGATACCTGCAGTGCAAAGTGTTTCATCAGTAGGTTAAAGTTTAGAGCATACAACACCTGACAGTGGATCTCAGGTAGTGGTAGCCGGATGAGCCTCCTGTGCCGGCTTTGCTGCCAATCATACGATGCACCATGCATACGTGATTGTCTAAAACAGAAGACAGAAATACCCTCTGTTGTATGAGAGTTGCTTTGGCTCTGCGTGTTTCATTTGAACTGTAAATTGTTTCGACGTAAGTGAGACATGGGGGAAATAGAAATGTTGTTTCATGGGAATAGGTTGTTGGAAGAGGATGTTGTAAGATTCTTCTGCCTCTGAGGCCCTGACCTAACTTTAGCTCTGTCAACTCCCATGTTAGTGCTTGTGTTCTGTTCTTCTTGACTGGTGAGCACATGCAGTGACTGACAGGGATGCTGCAGAAGCTTACATCGCCATTTTGTCATGTGTGTGTCGATGTCCATGAGGGAGGTGAGCAACTGGAAAGGGACCTGGAACCTCGGCTCCTCCCTGAAAGGTAAAAGAAGATTTTAGTGTTTGTGTATTAGTGGAGTGTGAAAATGCTTCTGGGTGGTGTTCATAGAAGTTGTAAAATGAGAGCGATTACAGTGACAGTCACATGACACTGACTCTTGTGTGGCCTTGACGAGTCTCGTGAAGTTGCGTCACGACGTAATAAAAGGTGAAGGAGTGTCGTAAAAAGCACAAACCTGTAGAAGTTGATCATCAGGGCGCCTTGGAGAGCCTTGTAAGAGAGCCGCCTCTCGCCTTGTCAGCAAGATTTAAAGAGTATTACTTTGTAAGCAAAACAAATTCTCTTTGTGTGGTTTTGAGCCTAATTCACGAAATGATACAATTTTGTGTCAAATCGAGACCAAACCTATGTGAACGAACACATTAAAAAGCTCTCACCTTTGCTGAAGAGATGGTCATGGCACTTTTCATCAAACAGAGAAGTGAACACCTCTTTCTGTTTGACCAGCTCAGCCATCGCTTCTTCCTTGTCCGCAGAATCTGCCATTTTCTTTAAGAAAAACAATCAAAAAATATCACCGTCAGTCATCTGACAGAGACTGAAAGTTTGTTCTGGAAGCTGGAGTCATCTCTCACCTCGATTTCCCCCTTCTCCTGATTCAGCCCCTTAAATATATTGATTTCCAGCCTTTCCCAGAAATTGAATCCATCCGTCTCCAAGCCAGGAGTTCTCTCCAGCCACTCCTGTGACAAACAGACAAGGGTTTTATCACCTCTGTACCCTGGTGAGAAGCACATGGGCTTATCCAGAGCAAGATACAGCACACAGAATGTTGAAGAAAGCGGGTACAGAAAAATATCACGATGCCTTCTTCAATTCACTTGGTGAAGTTTAAAAGCTGATGACCATGTGGATGTGTTTTGTGGTTGTAGGATGTACCTCGACTAGTTTTAGGAGTGTTGGTTCCTGTTCAGTGGCGAGCAGCGTCTCCCTGTCCTGACCCTTGAAGCTGTCCCTGTAATGGCGTCGGTTGTACGGAACCCTCAGGTTGTCTGGGACCCCGATTTTGGTCTCCAAAATCCGAAATTGAAGGCTTTGGAATCCGGAGGCTGTAGCCAAGTACTCTCTACATACAAACACACACACACACACACAAGTAAGCGTACATGCACACAACACACAGCGCACTATCATGAAGGAGTGCATCTTCTCAAAGTGTGAGAGCCGAAGAAGGACCAGACGATATTGATGAGCTTACCTGAAGTCAAAGAAGTCCAAGGCTGTCATTGTCTCCAAAACCATGAACTGTTCGACCAGCAGTCTGAATATCCTCACGATCCTGTGGATGCGGTTGTTGATTTTGAGCATATTGCGTTCGTCTCGGACCTGAAGGAACATCAGGATGTCGAAGGAAATAATTAGCAATCATGGCAAAAAGCACATCTCCTCAAACAGAAAAACTAGTTTGAGGTTTGATATTTTACATCAATATTTCATCAACCTAATGTGTCACTCTTTAGGGAAAAAAAGTCTATATTTAAAACTCTTAATTTAGATGTAGAACATCACCCGAGCGATACAGAACATTTCTTGATTTTAACGTTAACGTTCATAACGTCCTCTTGAGGATTTTGTGCTATTTCTGAGCTCTACTTTGTGATTTCATATTTTGAGCAGGTGTTTAATCTTCAACACCGACGGTTCACATTTAATTAAAAGATCTTAGATTTTAGTGGAACGGAATGTTCAGAATCATCTAACTGATGGTACTTTAAAAACTGGAAAATCTATTTGTCTGGATTTGATCCGTGCCATTTTACCTTCTGTCGTCATTAACAAGAATAATAAAAACACCATCACATCACGTCTGTACCATTCTTTCACCCGAGAAATGAGACTTACATGTTCACTGATGAAGATATTTCGCACTGAATCAAGTTCAAACAAAATCTGTTTGAACCACAGTTCATAGGCTGAAATAAAAGACAAAAAGATTTGAAGCATCATGAACATTTTAGTATAACTTCACAAGGTAAATGGGTCAATTACACTGTAAAACATGCCAAGTTGAGCAAGTTACTCTCTTGTATTCAGTGGTGTACATTTTAAAGATACAATTTTAACCAAATTTATGATTATTTTAGTTATTTCAACACAAGTGAAACTGCAAAAACAACTAAACACAAGATGAAAACAACTATTTCATTTCTCTGAGACGAGTAGAAAGAACAGGCTGCTAAACACTGTGAAGCCAGTTTTACCTTGATGGGTGATGATGAAGAGGTGCTCATCATGGATCTTATTTCCCTTTACTTCACTCTGCAGCACCTGGGCGGAGAGAACTTTGTCGAGCTGAGAGTTGAAAAGAAATGAAGCGGTTAACTTAAACGCACACATTTGAATACAAGCCTAAGTTCCAGTTCTTATCTATCTTAAAACAAAAGAAAGGATAGGTGGTGTTTCCTACATGCAGGTAGTCTCCATAGATGATTCCTCCTTTACTGGCCTTGTTAACTCCTGCCTGGGAGGCATCCTCCTCTTCCTCCTCTGTTTTGGGAGGCTTGTTTTTGAATAACCTGCAACGCGAAGAGAGAAGCCGCTTGGTTATTTGAAATGAATTGTTGGGCTGCATTTAGTTGAATTTGAAAAAAAGAGAAAGAGATTAAAAATCCTTTCGAGCCCTATTTTAGTTTAATTTGAACGTACAAATGACTCTTCTCAAAGTACGGGCATCCACTCATGACTTGTTGCAGCAAAGATGTGTTCTTCTTCCTTGATGTCTAAAATTGTCGCGATCCAGAGTTTTAAAGACTCACCTCGTCCAATCACTCGCGAGGATGAAGTCACATCCGGCCCGCCTCTATTTGGCCCATGAAGCTGTTGTTGGGAAAAGGACAAACTTCTGGACTTTGGTTGATGTGCTTAAAGAACATCATGAGACCCGTATTAACAAGAACATAATGTGTATGTATTGGGGGTGTAACGGTTCACAAAATTCACGGTTGGGTTCGGTACGATACAGTGGAGCCACGGTTCGGTACAGTAGAAAACTATAAATGCCAGAGAAATGTACTTGATTTTAAAATATATTTATTCATTACAACTAACATCATAAAGTTATTCATTGTGTCATTGAACTCATCTGTAAATATTTGCAATTTGGTTAATATTTAATTCGCCTCAGTTGCGTCATTGGAGATGCGTAGTTGCAAGGTCCTTGAGAGAGTCGACTTTACGTAATGTTCATAGAAGAACACGAGTTCTGTTTCTGTGTGTTCCTGTGACTCTGACCAGCGATGCTGTGACGGTGACCATCTATAGCTTGTCCTATTAGGCCTGCATTGCACAGCTGTCGTGTGCATTTCATCGGTAATAGTTGTCCTTGGACTCTGCAGTTGTGCTAAATGTCAGCCCCACATCCGGCTACCGTCATCTCCGTTTGGACATTTTCTACTCTCAAACTAACAAAATGAATTTACTCCTGAACGTAATCAATGTGTTAATCAGTCAAGTGTAACATTTCTGGTTGAACATTGAGTTGTCAGTGCTTGAGTTCCCTTGTCACACATAACATAACCTTTACAATCTTTTTTAAAAT
The DNA here is from genome assembly GCF_949748355.1 of Melanostigma gelatinosum. Lineage (NCBI taxonomy): Eukaryota > Metazoa > Chordata > Actinopteri > Perciformes > Zoarcidae > Melanostigma > Melanostigma gelatinosum. The sequence goes on from NC_136638.1 coordinate 24,005,233, forward strand.
GATATATATAATCACATGTCACAGCTTAGAGTCATTTTTATGGCATACAACTGACTTTTATTCCATCTGGCACCAAACATCCAGTTGTACTCAGGATGGTCAAAGATCACTGTAACCTCACAACACTAATAATTACAAGGCTGTGAGTGCAAGGTGCTCAATTCATTCTACTGCTGGAGTACCAAGCCTTTCCATAATTTATTTATAGTTTATTCAATCCAAATGAATTCGTTTCACAAATGGAAAAGAAAGAGCAGATTTCTTGTTTTTCTAATTAAACATTCATTGTTTGTTTTATTTGGTGTCATTTAAGTGTCAGATGAATGTTTCTTACTTTCAATAGGTTAGCCTGTGTTTAGCTTTTTCACAATTAAATTCACATTATATATGAAATCCTGCAAAGAACTACTTCACATGATTTGCTGTGGAATATTGGTCTGTTATAGTTCAGTCTGTTGCATACCTCACATGTGATTTCTCAACAGGTCCTGTTCAGAGAAAGAGAGACAGTCCACCAGGTGTCGACTAAAGGTGGCAAAAAGAAATCAACACTGTTTTTCTGACAAGAAAACATGTTCAAATGTATATCATCAGGGGAAGGAGGGCACGTTGGAGTGTTCAGAATGATCTCATCAGCTTTGGCTGATGCACATTTCTAATCTCACATCTCCATTACGACTGTAAATTCATCTTCACCTTGAATCGCATTCGCTTGCTTTACTCTCGGAGGACCAGATGACTTTCTGAACTATGCACCATGTACCACTAGGGAGCATCAGAGGACTTTTAAGAGAATTAAAGATTTGATTTGATGCTTCATTTATTGGCGGAGATGAGTTTGTGTTTGAAGATTTCTTCGGGGGGCTTTGAAACACTTTGTATGAATATATCAAAACAAATGGGGGTTCGTATAAGTTCACTGCAATTTCAGTGTGAAGGAACAATAGACACACGGCTCACAGGGGAACTTTAAGAAGAAGTTTCATTATGGAGGGGGGTGGTATATCCTCAGGGAGTCTGATGAGAACTTTGAAGGCATGTATTTCAGATTTTGAGCTGAGTAACATCCAAAGAGATGGAGCTTTGTCCAGCTCTATATGTCATGAAACAATATTTCATTTCTCAAACCTTACAAGGAATCTGCTAGATGTTGGGAGCAGCAGTAGGTCGAAAACAACAGCATGAAACGAGCTGTAAGCAAAGAATATTGAGCGATTAAATGTTCTCTCAAACTTATACCTAAAATCTGCTTTTCGTTTTGCTGACAACTGAGTATATTGTTTGAGGCAACTGTTTATATTTCAGGTTTGTTCCACTCAAAATCTCTTCAGCTATAATTTACACACTTAAGAGTTCAGAACAGCTTCAAGCAGCCGACTTCAAACTAATCCTGCATTTTTCTTCTTTGGCGTTTTGTAGCTCAGAACATGTCTTTTAATTATTAATGCAATTTTGATAGTTTTTGGAATACTGAGGCCATGCATATACTTAACTATTTGGAAAGACTTTAAGCGTCGTTGATATCCAAATTAGTGTCTGAGTAACTCGCCAGCAAATACCTTTTCCCTCCTCTCATATTCACTGTTAAACGGAACAATTGATTAGTTCAGATTATTGGAAAAAAAAGCAGAACTTCCAATCTAATTCTTCAAAAAACAACACACCAAAAGAGAACCCCAATATCATTTTAATCCATGAGTGCATTTAACATTCAAAAGAAGTATACCTACCGAGAACATAGATGTGATCTATATTTGGATCCACTGTAACCTTGTTTATGTGAGATGGGTTCATGAAATATTTGTGTTGATGAAATATTCATTGGACAGGAAGCCAGGTCAAAAGGCATTATGCCCAATAAACATTCAATTTAGTGGAAATAATAGTTGATGGCATGTCATAAATACATCACCACTTGTAAATACTTGTCACTACATGCACAGGTTTCTGTTAGTTACTTAAACAGAGCATTGTGAAGAAGCCCCACAAAGCCACATTCGAAGGAACGTAACTTCAAAACTAAACAAACGCTCGTCTGGAAAATCAAAGCAAAAAATAAAATAAAAATCAGCTGGACTTTATTTGTCATGTATAAACACAACATAAATTACTGTTAATATGACTAATACAGACATTTATTGAGTTTCTTAAAAAAACGCCAGAAAACATCATTTACAAAACATGGTGTCCCTGTGCTATCCAAGACACGCCTGTGCCTTTTCCACCCCAACAGAGTTTGGCGTAACCATTACTGTCCTTTTTTTCTCCACAATGAATATTGGGTATTTAAACATGGAAACTGTTTATCTTTTCTGTTCAAAAGCATCTCAACGAGAATAAGACATGTTTTCGATGTTTACAGTGCTAAATCTGGTATACATAGTGGTTGTTTGGTGAGGATATCTCTTGCGTCAGAAGTCTCTGATTTTATAAACAAACGTTTGCTTGAGGACACTGCTTGATGTAGGAGTGTGAACTCTTGAGCCCCATACTTCTAGTGAAGTGCAGCTATGCAGAATGTAAACATTTCCGTATAATACTTTCTGTTGAGCCGGACTTTCCCTTGATGAAAACTAAAACAACAAAAGAACATAAAAAACACAGAAATTCGCTCACTGTTTCCCAAAGACACCCCTTTTCCTCTGCTTCAGAGTCCAGAGTCCAGAAAGGCTTGTGCAACAGAGGAACTGACCTGTAATTGCCATGGTAAGGCTTGGTGTAGTTATAGATGTACTCTGTAGTCCCTAGGTCACAATGCACAGCATTGCTTTTGACCCCTTGTATATTTTGTCTTTTTTTTTTTTATTGTCTTTTTTACAAAAACACACGACACTCTGGGTACACAGCAGCAACCCTTGATTACAGTTGCCTTCCGTCCGCTTCTATGTCTCTACCAAAACAAAGTCTCTTTGGCAGAAAATGCACCTCGTATCGTTACCTTTTCCCAATTTCACTTTGCCGAAGAAAGTGAATGTTATTGGCGCTGTCTGCTAATTCTGGGTACTGCTCAATGGAGAGCACATAGTAGCCGTCAAAGCTCAAAACTTTTCCACTGCTCAGAAGCTGCCTTTTCTCTCCCTCTGTCCAGGGGCGGACCCCCTCCTCGCCGTCTCGCACTCGCTGCTGTTCTCTCGCCCACGCACCTGCAAGGGCGCGCTGACGAGCGAGCTCGACAACACGCGCTTTCTCCTCGTCCACCGTGGATCCATAGCGGATGTGAAGAGCCAGAGCACCCGCACGAATCTCCACATCTGCGAAACGCCGAGTCCGACTATCCATGACTGTGGTGGATTGGGAAACGGTCACATTGACACCATTCTCCAGAGTCTTGTGTCCGCTGGTGAGGTGCAATGCGGCAAGGTCGGCATCTGGAAGGCCTGGCTTGACAAAGTAGTGCGTGTCCCGCCCCTCTATAGTGAAGTGAAGCTCTTCCAGATAGAACGCGTTGTTGAGGATAGTTGCAACCTTGATACAGTCCTCACTGGCCACGTTGAGTGTGTGAGTGTGAACGCTACCCTTGTAGATCGCAAACATAACGGCTCTTCCGATGGGAGACATTGCCGCCGAGAACCACAGCCAAGACTTTTCACCTCTGCGACCTCGACTGAGGTGGACCTCTGGCAGCCGCTCGAATGACAACAGAGAACGGGCTTGTCTGGTTACTTCCTGCTGGACCCCAGAGATAGACTGTAGGAAAAGTGCAGTGAAACGTTAACGCTTGAACATGGCAGAACCTGACTCTGCAGGCCATTTAGAAGCAGCTACTGCTCTGCTTCAGAGCGTTTTTCATCCCCGTCTAAGATAATGGTCTTTTCAAGCTGTGTTCTCAAGCCAGAAGTAGGTAAATCTCCCATGACTATTTTACAGCAACACTTTTTGTGTAAAGGCCTTAAACCACAGAAGCCTCAAAGGATTGTTTAAACAGAAGCGACATAATATATATGTGTATAATATATTAGATGAGACAATGTTCAAATGTGTTCAACTCGTAACTAAAACAACAACACAGAGGAAATTGCAATTTGTGCTTATGTGTGCATTTATGGAAATATGGCCCAATCAAAATTGATATTCTCTGTAATACATAGCAATCGTATTAAGCTTCAAAATACTGAAGTAAGAGAATAAACAATGGAAAAATGTTTTCTTGGTGACTGTCTGAACCTCTACACTCTATCATCATAATGTCTGTTGGCAGGAGGAGGAAAGGATTTCTTTATTTTGTGTTCAATATGCATGAAATTTGACCAACCGGCAGATCGTCCCAGCGCTGACTCTTCCTCAGCTCATAGGACGGCATGCTTAAATCAAACTTTGGGACCGGAAACCCAGGAATGGTGTTGTGAAGATGAAAGCCAAAGGTGACAAGCCAGCTGTTCACATCTGTGCAGGAAAAATAAACGATGCTTTTAGTAAGTTACAACATGAATACCTTTGGACCGTACCTGAAATGTTTGTTGGAAAAACTTTTTTATGCTGTATATTTAGGAAAAAAAGATTTTACCACAATTTCTTGAACCGTAAACACTGAGCATTTAAGTGACTCCTGTCAGTGAAATTCTTCAAAACCTTGAAACTATTTACTGCCAATAAAAATAAAGTAACATAAATATGAATACAAAATCACCCTCAATTAGTTGATTGAGAGAAAATGTATTGGATTTTCAAGCCACTCGGCTGTGAGGATCTGCTTTGTTGTTCACGCAAGATAGTCGACTGAATATATTTTGGCAAATGGTCGGATAAAAAGTAAGACAAGATATAAGATTGAACATACGAGATAAAATGAGTCACGGAGGCAAAAATTCAAGAATGAAAACAATCCTCATTGAAGCCCTAATAATCATCATGAATAGCAATATGTCTTACCTGCAACATAGTCTCTAATTTCCTGGACTTTGCTGATTGGATTGTTGTCTCTAAACATGTATAAATTAAAAGGCGCTGGCTCCTTGCCAACTTTTTGCCAAGCGGAGACATCCGGAACAGTCCACCTTCCAGACATGATGTCATAATCCTGCTCCCCGAAGTTTAGCAGTTTGGTCAGGGGTTCATAAAGTCCTCCGTGAAACCCGAGCACAAGCTGGAAGTCTGGGTTGGAGTCGAAGTAGACCTCGCCGTACGCCGTGTACTGGAGCTGTTTGACCAGGAGGCCGTTGCTGGTGAAGACAGCCAGAGGTGTGCCGGTGTTATCGCAGGCGATGTAGAACTCCTCCCCGCTGCTGATCTCCATCGCAAACAGGTGGCCTTGGAGGTCATAGTAGAGTGAGGTGATCTCTGAACTGGAGTGGTTGTATACGTGCGTAATCCTGGCCGGGTAGCTCAGGTCTGCGTAGAAGTATTGCAGGTGTTGGCCCAAGCTTATCTTGGTGGACACCCTGCGTCCAAGTCCATCGTAGCGGTACTGAATAGTCCAACCGCTGCTCTTGCTGTAGACCCGCACCAAGAGTCCTTTGGAGTTGTACTCAAAGATCTCTGCTCCCCGCTGACGGAGGAAACCATCTTCATCCATTCTGTATTGGATATCTCCGAGGCGGGTGATGCGGTCCCTCAAGTCGTAGCGCAGAGGAAGAAGTCTGGCACTGTTTCCTGCATTCAGCAGGTGCAGATTTCCGTTCAGGTCATACGTATAGCGCCACATCACTTTCTCGTTCAGGTACACAGTCTGGAGCTGGCCATCCACGTCATACTCGTAGCTGTACTTGGTGGTGTTGGCAAAGGGGCCGATCTTGATCTCGCGCTTAATGACTCGGCCCACATCATCGTACTGGAAAGTGATCCAGTACATGAGTGAGCGGAATATCTCATACTGGATCTCCTTGATGCGTCCGTGTGCATCAAAGTGCTTGGTGTAGGTCATGACTGCGGTGGATATGATCTGATTGATATCATAGTAGATCACCCCAAACTTCCCAAACTGTTCGACCTTTCCCGAGATGTCATCAAACTGGTATAGATCGATGGGTAGGGGTGTTTCGTTGATGACGCCTTGCACGCTGGTGACACGCAGGCTGGTGTCATAGGTGTAGTCGAAGCGTGCGTTGACCATGCCGTCCTCGCTGAAGCGGAAAATCTGCCGGTCCACCAGGGGACCCACTTGCCGATAACGGATGGAGCAGATGAATCCTTCATTCTGCAGGTTGACGGTCTTCAGCACTCCTGCAGTCTCGTCGTAGGTGAAGCTGACCCTCGTGCTGTCGTACAGGATCTCTGACAGTTTGTTCTGCCGGCGGTACCTGTACAGGATCCTCCGGCCTGTGCCGAGGTGAGCGACTCTCAGTAGGAGGCCGTCTTCGCTGTAGTCCACGGCCACTGAGGAGTTGCTCTCTGGGGGGTGATAAAGGTTCCTGTAGTAGCCCACTGAACGGATGGTCTGCATGGTGTAGCGGGCGACGCTGGGCATCGTGACAGCAGAAAGCCGGTCCAGAGAGTCGAAGTCGAATATGTACTGCCGTTGACTGTGGAGCAGCAGAACCATGGACTAGAGGGAAGACAGTAAAAAAAGCAGGTGTTTCCTTAGGTAATGATTAATGCCATGCAATGTGAGTGGAAATGTACTCTTTGAGAAAAGAAGAAATGGGGTATATGAAAAATCCACCAGGTAGCATTATCAATCACTGCTGTGAGACAGCAGCTACCAATTGCCCTGCACACTGTCGAATATCTTTTAATGCAGAATGTACAGCTTTAATTAAAAAAAGTTATCTTTTAAAGTGATATATTGATTTGAAATACTACACAGAGCTTCTGTCAAAAAACATTGAGCAGGAACGCTGGCTTGGAAGACTGTGTGTTTCAAATACTGTGTGTTCAACTGTTAATGAGTGTCTAGCAGTCAACACACACACGAATGCAAAATAATACAAGTTTACTTTGAACTCCTATGACACACAGAGACTACTTTAATTCATTTACAGTGCATGCAGTTTGGAGTGTGGTCCGTCTTCTAAAGGTTTACCACCCTTCCCGTTGAAATGTCATGCCCAGTCATCCGTTGCGACATAGAGGTTCCCTGTGCTCCCTGAGCTCTCTGTGTTCCTGATGTCAGTGTGTTGACGTTGGCTATCCAGGTCACGCAATGAAAGGATGGGGCCAGGAGTGGCTGATGAAATCTCTCCGTGTGTGTTTATAGCTGAGCATGTCAGTGCAACCTTAAATGCGGTCTACAAAACAACTTCAACTTCAACTTTAACGACTGCATTTACTGTTATTAAATGTGAAAACTGGGCTCTCGCAGGATTTCATATGTAATTCTAGCCTTACAATCAACCAGTGTGTCGTCTCCGTCAGTCATTCTCTCAGCTAATCAATCTCAATTGTGGTCTCTGGGCGCTACGACTTAAAAACAGTGGAAATAGTCTTTGTAGGTTTCAGCTATTTAATTAAAAACATTAAATAGCTGAAACCTAACCGATTTAAAATCACTGGGACCTCGATCAATATTAAGCATAGATGTTGCCACTTAAAGAATTGTACCAGAGTTAGCTTCAAGCTAATTATGCAGTCCCTAAGCAGGTCTTAGTGATAGAAAAGCACTAAACAAACAGGGCAGGACACATTATACAAAAATACGTGCAGCAGTTCATAAAATGGTTAGTCTTCCAGTTTGTCCACAGCTTTACACTCAGTGATTTAATACTCTTCTATTGCACATGCACTGTATACTTTATACTCCTGTCAAAACTTAGGCTACTGCCATTCAGTGCTGCCTACGGTAATCAGCCCGATGACATACTATACTATACTTTACATGCCGGGTAGAAGCTAAAGTATAGCTCCCTCTGAACATGTTTACACCTAAAGCTTGTGATTGATGCTCACACATCTGCTGTTAGTGTAAAATGATTCGAGTGTTAGCTAAGTACCTCTGTAAGAGGCAGAATTATGTAGCAGGAGACGGTGATTATTGCAAAATAGGCGCCTTCAGGGTGACGCCTTCAGGTGCTACATCTCAGGGTCTTTATTCACCATGTAGCAATAACGACTCGTCCGCTATAAAGTCTATCTTACATATTGCTTCCTCGGGTCATGTTATTTGCTCACCTGCTCCAGGTAGGTGTAACTCCATATCTTCCCATCAGCAAACACCCTGGAAACCAGGCGGCCTTGGCTATCGTACTCAAGTCTCTCTGTGGTGGGGCCTCTCTGCAGGGCACTGATTTGCCCACTGCTGGTGCGGCTCACATTAACCGGCAGTAGCTTACTGCTCGGCACCCAGAGCACCGGGTGGCCCGCTGTGTCGTATATAATCTTTAAGAGGAACTTCCTGTGGTCGTCATAAATCTTCTCTGTCCTCAGGGTGCGATCGTAATCGACAGAAAGAATGTTCCGTCCGTTCACCTGTGGGAAAGATTTGATTCAATAAAGCGTGAGACAAAAACCTACAACCATTCCTACTACTGCTGCTACGAGGGAAAGTAAGACGTGACTAACAGATGACACTTCATCTAAATTGTGCCACCAATTGATTACACAATAGTGCAGTCTCAAGAAGAAATTCTTGATTCTTGATATCACTTGTCTGGATGGCTCTTTAAACTGTATTCACGTCATTTTCACTACAGTTGTCACAGAGATTAATAACACCTCCCTCATGAGGCTCATTTAACTTAGAGACACTCTGGTGATTATTCAGGTACCCTTAAATCACAACCTCCTACATTTAGAGGAGACAAAAATGACTGAGAGGGAAAGTAACCACCAAAGTTAAGTTCATGAAAGACCATAAATCACAAATCTGCGTGTGAGATTCTAAGAAGGAAGGAGAGGAGGTGGACTTTTGTACAGTGGTATATTGATAACCCTCTATATCAGGAACTAAATGTTCTGGTGACTCGTAAATTTCAACAGAAAAAAATAATTGTAGAAATATTTGTACAATGTTATAATAATGACATAAAAAAACACCCGTCACATTTTAGACAGTTTGATCTGAATTTTGTGCAACTGATCTCTGACCCTCATAGTGTCACTGCCATACTCATATCACATCCAACACTGAGGTAGAGCCAAAGGGAACAGCCACTTTTGTATTCATGGCAAGCTGATCATCTCAATGTCCCACAAGCAAGTAAAAAAAAAAGAAGAACGAAATCAAACATACCCTAAGCTTGCGTCCAAACACGATAACTTTCCCTCTGGCTTGTTCTTTGCGGAAGCGCCACTCAACCAAGTTTTGCCCACTCTCCCCTGGCAAGCTCATGTTGCGTCTGGCTACAGTTGGGTTGGCAGCGCCTGCCAGGATGTGGGGCTCTGTCTGGTAGTGGGTGTCCATCCCGTTGGCATACGTAATCCTCAGCGAGTTGTCAAAGCCCACTTGATAGATGCTTCTACATTGGTCTGTTGATAACAAACAAAAAGTGAACAAAAATGCAACTTAGAACACAGGAATAAGTAATTACACACTGGAACAGACGTTGTCTTTTCATGTCTCCTGAGGTAATTATTGGTTGTACTTAATTATACTTTAAGTCCTAAGTATTAATTATGTTTTAACTCCATAGTATTTAATATTTGGCAATTTCCAGATGGAATAAATGGACATTGAATGATGTGCAGCAAATAACTGGACCATCTGGGTCTGGCAGAGAGTAGAAACCATTTAGATACAAGGTTGATGTGTCTCCCTGACACCCCAAACCCACACAGAGAGAGTAATCATTTACACTGTCGTCTGTCAGACCCTCGAAGCTATAATGATGCACGACTTAAGCTTACTCAACATTGCCCCGGCGACCCCTGAAACAATAACAAATAACTGCTTTCAAAATAGCTGCCTGAGGTTGGGAAGATGAGTGCCATGGCCTTACCCTGAGCCAGAGTGTAGAAGGCACGGATGGTGGAGGTGTTCGTGGTGATGCTGATTTCCTCCTCCGTCATGGAGCTTTCAATGTCCACCGTCAAAGCGCTGTACATGTCTGTGTACAAGTTATTCACCATTCCGGTGGGGAACGTCACATTCATCAGCCGTCCTTCACCGTCGTAGCTGTTTGACAAAGAGAAGAGAAAATGGCAAAGCATTGACATATGATTGCTCTCGGCGCATTCAATTATCAGCTCTTTTATTCTTGTGGAGTAAGTGTCACATCTGTTACATCCCATGTCAATTTCCAGAGCATAAGTGACGCGGCGTCTGTATCAACCCAAGGCGCAATCCAAATATTTGATATGGGAGAATGACACATCCCATCAGCTTTACATAACAGAAAGAAAACCACACTTATCATTAATGCAATGATTGATTTGTCATTAAAATCTCAACTGAATGCTTTGCTTTTTTCTTTTAGTTATAGTGGGGATATCATTCATGGCATAATGTGACATGACAGCAAATTACACAAGAGAGGCAAATTCAATCACTGAGAGGCCATGGTAGCAACATAAAAAGACGTTATGATAGAGAGGCCAGGTGGCTAATTATAACAAAGTATAATCATGAGCTTGTCATTTTGTTTAACTTTAGCTTAAAAAGTGTCTGAAAGCGAATTCCTATTGTTACACTTCTGTTGCTCCTCCTCTGCTAACTACAACATTATTGGACACACCGTCAAGTCAAGTAAAAAATAATAAGAAAAAGTAGCAGTTATTATAGTCGAACTGGGCTATTTTACAGATCTGAGGCAACTTTTATAATTCGTTTTTCAATTAAATGTACACCCTAAAGCAGTTTGCAGGTAAGTATGGTTCCCAATTAGAGAGTAAACTTGTACTGAGCTGTGAGACAAGAATGAACACACACACAGGAATACAGACGGAGCAAACTTTCTTTTAAAGATCTTTGTACCTCATGAGGTTTGAATAAGAAACAAGGAGTATAAATATTAGTGTCAAAGATAATTCAGCAGTACTAGCTCACAACTGCACGGCTGTTAATACGGCCTCTGTATCCATGAGAAGTTAAATTATTCCGAATAATACCATTAACTGCCAAAATGCAAAGAGCAATTGTTTTTCATATTGCACAGAGTTGGAGGTCTTTTACCATGTTGGTCCAGATACAGAAGACAAATAATGTTAAGATTTACACAGAATGTTCTTTCCAATCTCCATTATACTTACTCGTAAAAAGTTGTCCAGCCAATCTCTGATGTCTTTGTAGCCAGGAGGCCGTTGTTACCGTGGTAAGTAAGAAGCACCAGCTCCTGGCCTTGCGCTGTGAGTGTCTTCAGTCCGCCGTTGGTGCCCATGCTCAGCCAGATCACCTGGTTGTCAGGGGCGACGATACGCACCGGCGTGCGGTTGGGATCTCTACGGATTCTCAGAGTGTTGCCACTGCTGTCAGTGACAGCTGTGATGTCATTCTCCGTGCTGTAGCTGAACGTATATTTGAAGTCGCCGGTGAGCAGGCTTGCAGTGTGCTGGTGGGTGCCATTGCTGTCAAACACATACAGCTCCTGGGCATCAGGGGAAGCCACCTCATATGTATTGGCACTGGGAGTTGGTCCATTTCTAGAGATGGCCCGGATGCGGATGTTGCCCAGGTCTGCCACGTAGAGTGTTCCATCCGGAGCTGCCACCAAAGACGACGGAGCGTTGAGCCTCGCATCTTTGGCATAGCCGCCCCCTGTCTGGTAACAGTCACAGTTGGCATCGTTCTTGCAATCGCAGTCGGAGGGAGACCCGGCCAAATGCGTTATCTCACCATCCACAGAAACCTTTCGGATTCTGCTCATCTTCCTCTCGTCCGTCTCCGCGATGTAGATGGCCCCATGGTAAGATATGGCGATGGAAACAGCAAATTCTATCGGGGTTAACTGGGCCCTTTGCCCTCCAGCCACACCACGCTCCAGTCCAGCCAGTGGGCAGTGGAGAGGTCGGCCAGCTGCGATGCTCACTTGACCGTTCTCTGTGATGCGCAGCACAATGTTGTTGTCCAGGACATACAGCGAGTTGTCCATGGGGCTAACTGCTAGGTCAGTGGGCCACTCCAGAATCACCTGAAACACAGGACATGATTATCTTCCATGAAACATTTTCAATAGACCGTAATACCAGCTTACTCCCAGTGATCATGACCCATAATTAATCTCAGTAAATATCCATTTTGAAAGTCCTTTTCCGAATAAATAAAATGCAGCAGTGACTCAAGCGTAAGCCAAGTTTATTTGCACGTGAACGATGTAGCAAATTTGCATGGTGGGATTGTCAGAAAGCATAAAATAATTAATTTAGTGATGTTATAAAAGAACATGCTTAATAAAAAAGGCATGAATATTCTTCATTATTGTCATGAATAGGCTGACTTGAACAGTGAGTAAGCTTTCAACTGACAAAGTCCTGCTCTTTGAAGCTAAATCCTGTTTCACTTGGCTCCTACAGGCAATATATTTCCTGTCCGTCGATCTCAATAGGTGCAATATATCTAGTTTATCATTCAGACATTGACTGGTGCAGGAATTAAAGGTGACACTTTAGTGGCAAGGTATTCTCTCTTTACACGATGCTAGTTTGTCTTAGAATATATAATTTAAATTGGCTTGAAGGGGAAATACATTATACATATTATACCTTTGGGGTACAGGATTAACTCTTATCTTCTTGTGCTAGCGCTGCTGATACATGAATTTAAAGGATTATTCTGGCCACTGTGACGTTTAAGATAATTTTCCATTATGCCCTCTATCCCTGTACTAAACATTTACATTTTATCACGCTGCTACTGAGATTTAAAACTAAGTGACGTTCCAGGGGGTTATGCCCTGTGTGGCAATATTAATAACCCAGAGCATGCTTACTAACTGACGCTGTAGCCTGAGAGGGGAGCAACCCATTAAGTGGTCAATTAAGTGTATCAAATGAAATCAAAATTAAGTAAAAAAATCCGCATCTTGGAAAAAATAACAAGTAGATATTACAGTCCAACGCTTTAACTACGGCCAACAATCTGCTTGTCAGAAATGTCTCAGTTAATGAAAAGCGTATTTGTAACAGCACAAATGATTGGCCTGGCCTTTAAATACATAACTGTGTCATTAAAACTGTCAAAACTCTCCTGAATTGTGTATTTCCACAGGGTGATTAATAATCAAACACACTGCCTGTAAGGCTGCCACTAGTTAAACCGCACGGAGCCAATTCTCTAGCTGGGATGCCTGAGGATCATACGGTCTCGCCAAAACCATCTTTTTATTGGCTCAAACCAAATGACTTGGTAATTAGCAAAACGTGACAAGCTTAGTCCTTTGTCCTCACGTTCTCTTATGTTTTTCCCCCTTCATGTTCACCCACACATAAATACAGATTGCTTTCTCTTCTGTTTACATTTAAAATGGCTTAACGCTGCCAAAAACACTGTTTCCTTTTCTCCCGGCTCTTATTTGTGGTGCTATTATTTTCTAACCTCTCAAAAGGACACGAGGATATTTGTGATATCTGCTGTCGGGGTCATTTGGTTTTGACTGTTGCCGTCCTTCCTATCTACTTTTTGAAGTGTTTTGTTTGTAAGCTGATCTGCATTAGAACATCAGAAACCTAATTAAAATGTAAATTGCTTCGTTACAAAACACTGCTATGTCTGGTGCACACATGTAACAGGTGGGAGAACCTGATCCTGCTGCAATTACATTCACCACAGCCAATTCACTTAACAATTCACTTTCTGCAGAAACAAGATACAAAGGACGCTGTGAACTCACCCATTTACATACATATGCATGCGTTCACAGCATAGTCCTTTTTCTGTTTTTTATTTTTCTTTATTATTCATCTTAAGTCAGATCTCAAAATTTCTAAAGGAGTGAAATGAGGAGGGGTATAAATGTTTGAGCGCAGGGAGCGGCACTTCTCTTCTCTGGAGGAAGTGCGGTGGTATTGTAATGCTATCGCCTATTGTGTGGGGATAGGGTGCTGCTTTTATGTCCCCTCATTTACAGGGAGTTAGGCAATTTTGCATGACAAAGCCAGCCGTCCTCAGGTGCTGCCGAAGAAACGGTTATATGTGCGGCGCACTCGCTGCCGATCGCTGCTTCATTATCACGTATGGTGTGTGAGTGTCTTCAATCCTGAGTGTTTCTAGTGGAACACCAAACACTAATTCAGCTCCAGCCACATCAAAACAAGTCCCCCAGACTGAGTTTCTTCCCTCCATATCATCTGACCTGAAAACTCATCTCCTCAATAAACACTTCACGTCTCCATTTCCTGCCTAAATCACATATTCCTCTTATAGCACATATTTTCCTCCTGCACTTTCAGAGAAAATGCTCTGCTCTTGTCGAGTTGAGAGCAAAAAAAATCATCATCTGTTTTTTTTTCCCCTCCACCAAACACCTGATAATGTTGGTGTAGGAACTGGAGCTTATTCCACGAATGTCACTGTATGTCTCTCCGGATAAGATACGTCAGTTAACTGCCTCTTTTCAATTTGCTCAACCAGGTATTTCACACAGAGATTACATTTTTACATTTTCTTTAGTGTCCTGGCCAAGAGAGGCAGCAATAACAATGTCACAAGCTAACATCATTAGGAGATCAGATCAGAATTGAACAGAAATGGGATTATCAAACCATAAATAATATCGGCAATAAGAATCATTTAAAAGATCCTTGGAACTAACCGAAGAGGCACTTTAAAATCAACCAAGGGCAATCTAACCATCAAAATAAGTAAGAATGATGCTATCAAACAGTAAATTAATTACACTAAAACATCCATATTGTAATATTCTCCTAAATAGCAGCCAGAAGAGAGGGCATACATTTTCTGCAGCTGTGATTCAAAGTCCCGGAAAGACATCCTTTTTTTTTTCTTCTTTTTTTTTGCCGTCCTGCAATTTTAAATGTAATTGCACAATGTTCCAGAGAGAGGGAGCAGCATACAAAATAGCTCTTCCACCTTGCTGTCAAGACTTTGGGCAATGTTAATGATTATATAAACGATGAGGTAAATAAAATAAAATAAAGGCCCCCGTATGTCTTCCTCTCACTCGAAAACCAGTTGCCCAAAAAAGATTAGCATTCATGAAGAGATTAGTTACACTGCATATGTATATATATATATATATATATATATATATATATATATATATATATATATATATATATATATATATATATGCAGTTATATAACTGCATATCAATGATGAGTCATGGATGAGCAAATTGAAAGGTGAGAGAGGTGGGGGCACAGGGTGGCGCTGTGACATGCTCTGTGTGAGCACACAGCTCTCTGGCACATTGGTGTACAAGTCACCTGATTGATGTCCATGCTGTTGTCACAGGTCAGAGGGCGAGCCGAGGTCAGGTCGTTGGAACCAAGGAAAGTGGAGATGATGCCGTTCTGGTCCACCTTTCTGATTGTGGTGCCATCAACAAAATATATCAGTCCATTCTTGCCTACAGCGATGCCTGTGGACATCAGGTGAAGGGGAGGGGGAGGGGGGGGGGGGGGAGACAAAAGAAGAGAAAGGATAGAACAAAAAAAAAAGACCTTGTGTCAACAACAAACATGGTAGATATGCGGCATCTCTGCTTGCATGACTCAGTGGACAGAACACGATGGATACATGTGTCAAGCTTGCCTTCCCATTATTCAGGTCACTGCAAAAAGCACAGCCATCAATAATTCACAGGCTGCTTTTCTGGTGTTAAATTATTTCACAGGCTGAAGTGGGAAAGGCTGTATTCATACGGTATAGATGCACTTGCCACATCCTGGGGGTGTCAATGAGTGTTGGGCTTCGTGAGATATTTTTTTGTCATCGGCAATCTGCACACCATTGAGGAATGAATGAGCGAGGGAGCGGAAATGACAGCTTCGGCCAATTTTAGATGAAAGCGGGGTGAAAGACAGGCCGTTGCCATGGTTACAACTGCGGACTAAATTGTCTCAATGATCGAGTGTCGGCTCAGAGTTGTAAGTCGCAGCCGAGCCAGTGTGGAGTTGCAATAACCATTTGTCCCAAACTGGGAAAATGCAGGAACGGGCCACGGCAGTCACTCTCTGCGTCCCCGTGCTGCTTAACAGAGACCAGCACCTATGGGAATTCAATCACACAGGGACTATTTTTCATTCTTCACATTGGTTTCAACACTCCGTGGTTTTTTGGGTTCGATTCTAAGATCTCAGGAACATATTTGTAGAGTGTTCCTTTAGTTTCTGAAGGATTTTAGAATATCATGAATAAGATTTATATTCACTTTTACCCCGAGCACATGATTTCTTTTTTCAATGAAGACTTTAAAAAGCTTCTATGGAAGGTAAGTGGTTCGGTTTGACCTGTGGCTAGGTCTGCGCAAGATTGCTTTCTGCTAAAACATTTACGAGTTGAGGGAGCCCACGGTGAATCCTTGGGAGCTGGCTATTTGACAGTCTGAGATTCTCAGACAGATGAAATGTGTCGCATTTGAGCAAAGTTCACCAAATGTCTGAGAGGAGAAAAAAATGGAGCCATCTGCTGTTTCTTCTCTGGTCTCGGCTTCCACCCACTCCATCATTAGAGTCGCTCCCTCAGATTGCCTTCACATGAGCCTTTATCACCCAGCTGAATCTGAGCTGTTGCATTTGGCATTCAGAGCGGGCAACAACTACCGCAAAAACAATTCATCTTAGCCTTTTTATCCAGAAGAACCTATAAAAAAAAAAGTGAGCAATCCAACCACAAATGGCCATGTGGTATTTGAATGTGGTCAACAGGTTGTGCATGGCGGGCATCAACTTGTGGATAGCTGTCACTTTGAGCTTTAAAGGACTGAATACTTTACTTTCACAAGAGCTGCTTTGGAAAAGAATCTTCAAGGATCGAGTACATTTTAAAGGATATTTACAGGAATATCCAACACTGCTAAATAAATGATGAATTATATTTATGGAGGGTAAAACAACAAGAACCTTTGATAGACTGCAGCAGAAAACAAACCTTAATCTACAACGCTTCAGTTCATTAACAGCCCTGCTTACTGTTACACACCACACGACACAGAACGAAAACATATCCATTCAAATCAATCAGAAGGCCCTTGCTTGGCACGGACCATGGTTGATACACATAAATTAAAATGAAGCAGTTACCACTCCTGACTGAGGAAGCCATCACTGTGCCCCGCCCCGTCATTTGGGTACAACATCGTCATTCGTTTTGAACGATACCTTTGGGTCCAGTGAGATAGGCCTCTGGGGCTTTGCCTCCATCGCCGCAGTGGTTCTCATCAAAGGGCAGGCAGTGCTCCCCGGTCCCTGCCACCACCTCTGCGTTCGACTGCAGCTCCTTGGTCCCGGTTAAGATTTTCGGTCGGTAGATCCTCCGGGAGTTTGTGTCCGACACGTACAGCTGGCCACTTACTGGATCAGTTGCCAGGTAATACCGGTGTGCCGGGTTGTTACTGCATTTAAGACAATAACTCAGTTATATACACTGTCCCTTCACTTTGGGCTTATTTTTGTGCAGCCAAATAGTCCTTTAATCGTGCTAATTTACCACGATGTAGTCTAAATCAATAATCTCTGTGAGATACCTGAAACTACCTGTAAACCCCAACTGAGGCCTGATGAAATATAGCCTGCTGTTCACTCCCAACTAAACACTTAGAGAAAGGAATATAATGAATTCCATTACACCTCTCCAGAGAGCTAACATTGTCTTCACTTTGCATTTGTTTAAGTTATAGATAAATACTTTTAGAAAGGAGTATTGTTTAAATACGAACATCAAGCACACTGTCATACATTGCTTTAAGTGTAATGGAACAAGGCAACCTTCTTCAGACTCATGCATTTAAAAGAAAATTGCAATAAAGGAGATGACAGAAAGTTCATTCGTAGCAACATTGTCATGCACGTGGATGATGAACTGAAGAGGGTAATAATGTCTATTTTGAATGTTTAAAAAAAAACGGTAGGCTTTTGTGAAGGACAAATAAATGGCAGCAAGTGAGACAGAGAAGGCTGAACTGGTGGAACAGGAAACCACTGCAGTGGGCTTCCAGTTTACAAAGCACAAATGGCAACTTGTGTGCCAGATCATTTCATTTGTTGTCACTCCCCTGCGGGGAAAAGCCTTTGGAAATTACAGAAATGACTGGCTTATGTTCACAAAGTGCAACAACTGATGGCACTGCATCTGTTTCTGCTGATTTGCATCCTTTTTGCTGTCTGATAATGGAACCATGAATCAGAGAGAACATGTGTCGAGGAGGAGGATAATATTTTGATATTTTACAACACATGATTGACTGATATTTAGACTCGAAGAAAACCAATTAAATGATCATTTTCTGTGAGCTCCTTGTAAACAAATTCGAAATGCTAAAAAACGAAGCATTAACCTTTCTATTAAGCCAGAGTTGATACATAGATGGTGCTTAAGTGTCATTAAAGGGCTAAAAACAGACGCAGTTAACATGAAAAATAGCTCACTTTACAGCACAGTCGTAAACATGGCTTCTCTAGTTGTACTCCAGCTTAATGGTACTTCAGTCAATACTGGTTGGCTTTGGAAGTGGGATAATGCGGCGGCAAAATACATGTGGCAATGAAACATCTTTATAAAATGATGAAGATGGAGTCATAAAATTTGACAGCTATTATGAGTCAAAGCAAATGCCCAAAATAGGTGGCTGCCATCAAGTTCTTATTAAGAATTCAGAAAGACGTATATGAGTAACACTTTTTTTTAAATGTTTTATTTTTTTAAACCGCACGGGGCGGACACAATAAATGAAACACCTGTGTGACATTGTGCAGTCCAATATAACAGCCCTGCAATAAAGGATTCATTTACGAAGCCTCTCATGTTACGGCTCCCACATCGATACAACGTGACCTGCAAGCTGATTGGTTAATTTAACACTTGTTGGGAAGCGGGCTCAAAACAGAAAAAAATGAATAAAAAGGTTGTCTTACACCAGTATAAAAAAAGAAAAGCCACGTGCATGTATTATAATAACTCCTGTGCCTGTTTGCCTGCGTGCTATGTTGCAGCTTGAACAAGATTCTTTGGAAAAATGAATTGAGGCCAAGTTAATTTTAGATCTGTTTTCTAAATCAGTGTAACTTTATCTAGCGATGTTATGTGCTGTGCCGAGGCGTGTCGAGTAATCCAGGAGGTTTTCTGTGAAGCCTGCATCGAGGCTTGTGTCGTTTTAGACACATTGAGAAATTATTGTTCCTGAACAAATGAAAATAAAGTCTCCCGTATGAATGATTTTCTTAGTGACAAAAGCATATTCACTTTCTGGTTAAACCTCTAATTTTGCCGCTCCTACTACACCAACTACTGTTATTCAATTATGATACAATTATTGACCAGAGGATTTGATTGGCACACATTTGATGCATTACTCACAAGACAATTAGCCTACAGGCGCAAAATACAGCAGCCTATATCACAGATCACATGGTTGAGATCAGTAATAGATCGGCCTGTTTGACATTTAGCAGGAGCTTTTTTTCTGCACAAGAAGCCTCGAGAAATGAACCAATTTGCCAGAAAGCTTCAATGCTTCATGAGGCTTCATCTTGCCGTCACCAGATATACCCCACCTGTCATTCCTGTCCTTTAGTCTGGACCAAAATAAATAATACAATTATAAATGTAAATAAATAAATAAATAATTGTTGATGCCTTTTAGTTCTAGACCATTCAGGGTTAAAAAAAAAAACAGAGCTACACAAATGACCTGGAGAGGACAATCCAAACTAACTTTATTCTGGTGACTGATAACAGGCCACGCTGTATCTTTATCTTCTCCGGGGGCCAACGAATCAGGCAAATTAGTTTCGATTTCAAGTTCATAAAACAAGACATATATTCATATGAAATAACTTGTCACACAAGAGACACTACCTTGACAGCCTTCCTCTAGTTTACTCTGTGTCGCACCTCTGGCCCTTGCGGCATGTTAAACAGTGGGACAACCTAATTTCATCTGTTGATCATGAATGCAAAGCAGTCGTGTAAGCCCCTCTGGATAAGAGCATCTGCCAAACACCATCGCAGTAAATGTAATTATACTGCATGATTAACAACGGTGCGGTTTATTGCAAAGTTATTGTGTTGGACAGCATTACACGAGGTACATACGTGTTGATTGTATACACATTAACTGCCTCTTTTACATTTATACCTAGAAATACTTTACATATGTAAATGCCGTGTGTGTGTTGTCGCAATTTCCTCAATACACACATTGCCAAATTCTGACAGACTGTGCACTCTCCCTCCTTTTTGGATGTAATCAAGCTATAATTGTGTTATAATCACACATGGCAATCACTGGTGCTAAAGGCGACTGTAAAAGAAAGAGCTATCCATATACTTATAAAGAGGGCGAGACAGATGGTGATGAGTGAAGAAAACTAGAAGCAACATGCGCTGAGATGATATACACCTACCTGTGTCTAAAGTCTTTATTTCTGTGACAGGATACAGAGGGAGCAGGAAAAGAGGAAAAAGACAATTAAGACAAAAATGCATCATATGTACCAAACTGACACCACGTTGGTCTTTAAATGTTTGGAAGCGACGAGCACCAAATCAAATACAAGCATTCTGCACGCAATGAAGATCTGTTGTATTGTGCACTTTTTCTTCGGTACTGGTTTAAACCTGCAACTGCAACTGCCATCTAATGTGAACTAAATTTGTCCTTGGTGGATCTTTTATGTCAGACTGAGTCCAATTTGGCCAACACAACAAGTTTCCACAGTAGTGTTTTTCTCCTTGTAAACAGAGTACAATCGTTGCTCGGAGACACAAACCATTTCTTAAACCATTATTTATCTAAGGGTTGCCGAGCATGCACGCTCATTTACAGCAGCACTGTGCCTCCCATTCATAGTGTTACACGCACATCCTCACATGAGAACTGCCCCGTAGGGGCCCATCACTGCGCAGGTATAGCGGCAGGTTCCTGAGATAGAGAGGAAGGTTTTTCAATCTCTTCCCCTCTTAAGATTTGAATATTTGCTCCTTATAATCTCAACGCCAACTCACAAACTACTTGATGTAAAGCTACCCACCAACAGCGTGGTGACATACGTCCTTTTTACGGCAGTTTTCACATGTGTGTCTCTCATAGAGGATGATGGCCCAATGTACATTTAATCAACATCTGCCACTTAGAAATAAACCAACTGATCGAATGAGAGTCATTGCAGACACAAGCCAACTTGGCATGAGGGCGTAAATCATCCCAATTACACGGTGAAGACAGGATGTCTTTTCTAATTATGAAGACGGATATGGAAAAGATTTCACATTTCTGTGGGAAGGAGGAAAGATTTGTGTGACTGAAAGTCTGTCGCTCATCCCATTTTAGTTTCCCTCTCCACACTGGAGACTAACTGTGGAAATGTAAAGTGGGATCCAACGCCTTTAACTTATGCATATTTTACTTTCTTTAGGGGTCAGCTACAGAACAACACAAGGAAGTATCAACTTTTGTTCTTTCAGGTAAATGCTTTGATAAAGGGACAGAGATAAAGAGGCACCAGGTTGCCCAATAAATGTCCCAAACTACGTGTAACAACAATGAGGCCATGCTCCTACCTGAGCTCCATGATACTTGTGACATTGCCCGATGGGTAGATGCGTCGGATGTAGTTGAAATCGCCGACGTACAGACTTCCGTCGATGCCCCATGCCAGGGCCACCGGCGCCAGCAGCTTGTTGCCTTGGGCCTGCCCATTACAGCTGGGACACGAGATGCTCCTGCGCCGCCCGTTCCCCATGACGGTGGAGATCACCGGGGGCTGGAGGGAGATGAACTGGTTCTCCCCGCTGCCTTTGTAGAGAATGCCTGGGAAACAAAACAGCAGTTATTTTGCAGGTGTGGAACCATGATTGATGTCTGACACTGGTGGCGGGTACAGGGCTCATGATTGATCCTTTAGTCAATCAGGAAGTCTCCAGAGAGGCATTTCTCTTACACGAAGGACCTGGCCGTAAAGAAATACACAGTAAAAGAAATAGCCCAGAGCTATAGATGATGAATATTATAATCAACTAATTAACGCTGTGTTTCGCTTGTTTAATTTGTACACACAAAAAGGACAACTTGAGGTTTTAGGTAAGTTAAATGCGGTACCCATTTATGTCTCTCTGTTTCCGGTCTTAATGCTAAACTAGGCTAACCGCCTCCTGGTTTTAAAACCTAACACCTATAACTAGCTTAGATCTTCTTATTGAAGATCTCGTGGCAAATTAACATATTTTACAAAATCTTGAACAATTAATACATTTACTTTGAGAAATGTCGAACACACTGTGAATAGACAGAATAAACCAAAGTAAAATATATTTGGCTTATTTAGCTTAATACGCAAGAAGATATTTATTCCACTTTAGTTCTAAATGCACAGGAACTGCGCAGTACACTCAAAAAAATAATTCATTGGATGAACTCAATTAAATTGTGGGCAGGTTTTCCACCGAGGAAATATAGTTAAACCTAACTTAAACTAAAAACATCCATGCAATATAATTAAATTGAGTTAGTCCGACTCAATTTTATCAAATACAACCTAAATAAAAAAATACCATTCATGAAATGAAATTGATTTGTGTTAGTCCAACTCAATATAGTACAATTCATTGGAAATGAATTAATCAGGTAAAAAACTTTTTTTTATTTGACCCCCAATTAAGACACGAGACAAAACCTAGTTCAAGTGTTTTTTATTGAAAATGCTTAAATACATTAAATATGGTACAAATCTGACCATCCATGATTCTAGAGCCTGCATTTCATTTTTTAAATATTTGTTTTTTTTTTACAAAAACACTGATCAGAAAAGGATAGCAAAAAAATTCCAAAATGATCTATACAGTGCATCTTTCATCGTTTTTAAATATTAAAACAGTAGTCTTGTAACAGCTCCACAACTGGTGACAAATAAATACCAAGCTATCCCAAATCCCTTGGCGCCACAAACAAAGACGCCATGAGGGTGGAGGCTATGCACTGCTCTCCAAACAGGGAATATCATTGCACTGCAGTGTAGTCACTCACCATAAACTATCATTTCCAAAAAGCACAAAACTTCCTGCAATCGATATGTACAACCACTATTGCAAGTGCTAAATTCCCACTACTTTGGTTTGTCAAGAGCAATACAGCTGTTTTCTTTCCTACCAGTACAGATGGTAGTACAAAAGGACTCCTTTACACTGAAGAATAGCCGATGATGTGTTATCATGTGCAGAAACAGGCAACTTGGACCACTTTTGGGCTACAACAGTAAAATCACAAAACATCCACAAACTAAAACTTATAGATTATAAATAACAAGGATACTCATAGTCAATGGAAGTTACAGCGTATTGAACCGTGTTAGGGTCCATTTCAACTCGAGTAGAGAGTCATTCAATCAGACAACGAGGAAAATGGACGTGCAAGTTGACGTTCAAGCGTAATCACACTCGAGTTGGGATGTGGAGGTGAATTGGGCAAAACTTTCTGCGGGTAAACACTTAACCAAGCTTGCAGTGACATGTAAAAGTTCCGTAATTTACAGTCTCTGGCTTGCCTCTGTGCAGCTTAGTCAATTTTTTCAAAATGTCAGAACCAGGAAAACATCCATGAGGTCATGGATTGTCGTTGACTGGGCGGAAGATGAAAGTAGAAAACATCCAAAAGATCTGACAAGGTTCTTTGGCTTTGTCACTTGGTGTTCACCTCTTGTGCAAACATCTTGATTTTCAGCTCCTGTATCTTAGAATTCAGCTTGTGCCCATCCAAATTCATTATGACCTTCTGGAGAAGCTCAAAGATGTACTTGAAGTTGTCTGGAAAGCTTAGATTAAGGGCACAAATTAGCCCAAAGCATGATGAACGCCATGATGACACCGTCTACGTTGTTCAGGACTTTAATGCAGTTGATCAAGTCCCACGTCCTCTGGCTCCCAATCTCTTTGGATCATGTAAATCCTTATGACAGTGAATGCGATGTCCCTCACTGCATCCTCAGCGGCGGAAGCCTGATAACAACACAAACACAGAAAACTTGTGTTTAAACTTGTGATTAATCCACAAACATGTGTGTGTGTATATATATATATATATATATATATATATATATGTGGGTAACACTTTGACGCTACATGGGAAACATATTGCGATAAACTTACCAGATTGATAAAGAGTCTGGATCTTCATTGAGGTAGATGACAGGCTTCTCAGATGCCCTTCCCTTTTGGTGTTGATGTCATCACACTAAAGGTTCTGGATAAAAGCAGAATAAAAGCAGGCCATTTACTATTCATCAAATGTTTTTAAAAAAGCAGATATGGACAAGAAAATATTACAATAACCACCCCAATACAGTGAAACTAATATTGTATACATATGTACTAACCAAATCATTGATGGTCAGGACATCCTTGACCTTTTGTCCTTCACACCTCCTTTGCTCTTTAAGCCCTGTATCAGGGAGTCTGAGAAGAGGTCCAGCTGTGACATGAACTTTGATTGAAATGGCTTGGTGGTGATCAGCAGGAACTCTGCATTGACCTGAATAACAAACAAAATACAGCTGTTTGTTACTTGTTTATTATAATTACTATCACATTATGTGGGATTATTAGATTCAAATTGCGATTGTGAAGCCATTAATCATCAAAATGGTAAACACATAGAAACACACATTTACTTACTTAACTTTGCTGGAACAGGGAAGGGGCCTCTGCTCCACAATCTCTGGTTGAATGTGCAGTTCAGCATGTGTGATTTAGAAGCTTACTCCATGTATTAAATGTACATGGGCAATGTATGGACATGTATAGCGATAACTGCCCCTACAATGCCCATGCAACAAGAAATACCTGCTAGCTAGTTCCAAACTGCATTCTTTACACTGCCACATGCAGAGTCCTAAAGAGAATAAAGATAATTAGTATATATCAAACTGAACATATAACAATGAGAGATCAGCTCGCATCGAGCATATAACCTATTACGTGCTATCATTAGGAGGTTGCCTCAAGAAGCTTGGTAATGCTGATCAAACTGCAAAAGATGAGATGAATGTATTTGTGGAGGGAAAGGCTGGAATAATCCAAAGTTCACATAAAACAAAGTCAAGTCAAAAGTGCTTTGGAGCACTCATAGATATAATGTTACCATTTAGAATGGACGAGCAATTCACCTTTTACAGCAACACTAAAGCTACATACAACAGCAATCAAATCATGCATGCGTGTTAAATAAGATTAAGACAGTCATTTTAATAAAATATCAAACTGTTTGCCTTGAAAACTCATTCGCACTCCTGCCTGCGTTCACACAGTGTAAGGTCATAGAAATACAATGAGTAGAACGGACATCGATGTTTGTCTTGGTCGTTTTACTCGTTCAAAAGAAAATAGTGCTCAACACTGCGCATTGACCGTAGTATAACAGAAAAGTTAGCCCGCTACATCGATCAGTTCTTCACAATGACGACGGTACACGTACAAACTGCCGCTGCTCTGATCCAGTTACATCGGTTTGAATGGGAATGTCCGTTCTACGCTCGTTCTATTTCTATGGCTGCTGCGCTAAAACGCCGCTGACTTCCGTGTGTTCATGCATCAGGTGCCCGCGCGAGTGAGAGGAATTCAGCGGTTTTATGAGCTCATGATTTATTCATATTAAACATTTTTCAGTGACGAAAACGTGGCTAAACCCACTACAACTGAACGCCCACTACTAGAGAGAGTGGCCTTCTACGGCCTGCCGACATTATGGCGCTGGAGAGGGGGAGACCGTAGTCTGCTCGTTTAACTGCTCTCCTACTGTTTTTTAGTGCATACAGTTCATAAGGAAGCCTTCGGCGCTGCGTCCAAGCCGTATTAATGACAGTACCCTGATCTCTGGTCTGCTCTATAATGCAAACCACGTTGGCTACCTAGCTTGCTAGCTAGCCTGTGTTGCCTTCGATCTTATTAAAAACGGAACAGTCGTGTGGCTAAGTTATCACGTCTGTTCCACACATTGTGGTCATTATTACAGAATGGAAGCCTTCATTGACAGCGAGGTACAGTCTAAACTACTACAACAAAATATATAAAGTTACTTACCAAAGAATGGACGGTCGGTTTGAATCTTGCTGCAGTCGGAAAGGGGGGAAAGACACTGAGCACGTGATCTGGTACAGGCGCAAGGGGTAGTCCCCCAACCAAACACATTTATTTTGAGTTGATACACACCATCCAACCTAAATAAATCTAATAAATGAAAGTATTCATGCATTTTATGTTAGACCCATTAAATATAAATGTGTTCATTTTTTAACTTGATATATTTAAATTAATCAAACACGATTTAAATGTGTCACCTTTAAGAAGGGCTTGAATCGTTTTTTTGAGTGTAGCTGACTCATTATTGGAGTCTAAATTCCATTTCACAAACTTGGAATGATCGCACAATTTAGGGGAGTTTAATTATGTTTTCATAATCACTTTTACCATAACCATAAACCAACATTCTGTTCATTAAACGCAAATACAGCACAGTCTATCACAGCTTCTTATTGCTAAGATGTTTTTTTTCAATTATGTTAACAAATTATGGTTAACACCAGTTTTGTTTATGTTGTTGTGAGTGAAGATTAGACGATGACGTGATTTAAATGCGGTAGTGCATGGAGCGGAGGCAGCACACCAACAACACCAACCAACTGACCATCAATCCAACCGATACGCCACAATACTTCAGTCCCTCACATTTGTCTAGAGCTGCTTCAGTGAGTTCCTGAAAACTTCACACAAAAGCTGAATTTCACGTTAAAATCATTTTCTGTTAAATCATCATTTCTCTCAAAGAGGTGGGAAACATAAATACAGTGGAGTGACCTTCCTCTAATAACGGTGCATACATTTCACTGAGGACTCTGTGACTCTAAAGATAAATATTTTAACAAGAGGCAGAGAAAACTGGCTTTTTTTTGGGGGGGGGGGGGCAGATATAGTGGGCCTCTCTTCAAAGGGGAAAAAACACATCAAAAGGGAAGAAGTGCATACTGGAAGCACTTAATTATTCAAATCAAACAACTTGTTTGAATCCACACACTGCCTCTGTCCTAATTAGTGGATCTATGACACCACCGGATGGCCACACAATATCGTTATCCCGTAAGCCATCGTAACCCTCGATGTATGTGAAATCGAGCGTGCAACTGTGCTGCTTGTCCCTTCGCTGATTAGTTCCTTTCATTGATTTAATTGATTGAAGGGCAAATTCAAATGAAGGCACGGTCTGGTGAGACTCCTGACAGGATGATCTGACCAATCCGTCTTTTGCGTCGGAGAGCGTTATACATGGGCCTCTAACAAAGACAAATAGGTCCGGGGGACGGCTTTATGCGCGACGCCATCGCATGCGCAACCTTGGGACTTTAATTGAACCGTGATCCATGCGTCTGCTCACTGAAAGAAGCACACGGTGTGATGGAAACTGGAACTGACCGGAAAGGTTGATGCTTGCATCCAGAAACATTGCTGCAAATAAATAAAATATGCAAAGCAATCTGACTAGAATTTGAATGTCTGTTTGTGTAATAGCTCCTTTAACATTCTCCGGAAAAGACAGACGTTCCTAATATCCGACAGCCTAATGCAGTGTGTAGGACATGGATCACTTGCAACAGTCTCGCAGTTTGGCTGACGTTCACTGCTCAGGTCATTTTGGCAAGCCGCCGCGGTCTTCTCTGTTTACACCACTTCCATCACAGCTTACTGTACACACACGTCTTACCATAGGCTATTACACAGCGTGATGGAACAGCATAAATGCACTTTTCAATCATCAACTACCCCCCGCAATCACGCCACACTTAGTATGGACTGTACTCTTTCATTTTTATCTTTTTCTCACGCACACAACTTCCACTGCTCTCGACTTAAGAGTGAGCGAGGAGATTAAGCTTCAGTTTTCTCCCCTCAAGGAAACTTGGTCATGACACATTACCGCTGATGATTGTTGCGAGGATCGAGCTTGTGACGTCCCAGCAGGAGTGCTGCACTGATGGGACTTTTGGCTTCTGACTATCCGGTGCCCCGGGCTAAAGAGGAGGACTCCTACAGTGTCCAGACTAAAATGGCTTTGCAGTCATGCAATATATTTATAAATATTATTTTTGCTTCTCTTAAAAGCGAGTTTGGCTGAAATCTATCAAACCGATAACAAAACTTTCTCATGAATAAAATAGTGCTACTGTTCTTATGTCGGACACGCAGAAATCCAATTTGGCAAAGCTCTGTTTTTCTTTTTGCACATGCTGAAACAAACTCGTGCTCCCTCGACAGATTTTGCAGAGGAGACTTCAAGTCAAAGTACAAGTATGGCAGCTGAATGGATCAACCATTAGGAGTGTGTCTGCTCATTGAGAAGTATAAATGAATGTGTGGAGGCGTGTTTGAGTTTTGGATAGAAGTCGGTGAGAGGGAAAAGTCTCTGTTTGGCTTGGCAGAGTGAGGAAAGGCTTTTCAGAAAGTCTGAGAATCTGTTGTCTCTTTTGCTCCAAGATCACTCCAACGCTGCTCTATCCAGTCGGGACACAGCGCATGAATGTAATGTAAACTGCATGTCAAGCAGCAATGTAGCAGCAAACAACTATTTGCAATGTAAAGACAAGATATACTGTTTGCTCTCTCAGCACCCGTGCCATTGTTTGCACCGTTCGTGCTGTTAGCACTGTTTGCTCACGACTCAGCCGTCGCCATGTTGAGAGCTGTGTGGAGGCAATCCCAAAGTCATAGATGTGACTGACAGTAACATGGACTCACCAAGTAACAATGGAGAGGTATTGAAATCAATGCAAAATATTAAAGTGTGTAAAAATGACTCATAGAGAATGTGAGTGTAGCGGCGTGAATCAAACATGACGCACATTCTCTGTCAGAGAATAGAAAACGAGACGAGTCATCACAGACATATTTGATCAAGGAGAGGAAATTGCTGTTGCTCTGCTTTATTCACACACTCTTACTAACTCCTGTATATGAAGCCGATCATTTCTCATTACGCTGTCCCGAACTACAAGGCCACCTTTCTGAATATGCTCAGTCTCTTCAATTGATTCCTTTCTTAGAATCATTACAGACGGAAATCATTCCTTTGATAAAAGGCTAATTTGAGTCATGGTGGGGAAAGAAACGCTTTAATGCCGACATCACAGCTTCCGAGGAGATTAATGGCACAAATGCGAGGCCGAGCCTCCATACCTGATAAAAAAAACTGAAGCGCCCTGAGCAATGTCACCTTGGTGACACATAGAGAGTGCAGAGATTGGTAGGAGAGGAGCGGCAGTGTGTCTTAATTGCACCCTTTGTTCTCCTTTGCACTGTGTCATTCTCTTAGATACCACCCAGGCCCTCACGGATCCACCCTGATGGAGGCTAAATGTGGGCAGGAAACCACCCAGTTCTTCAAATGCAGCATGCTGCACAGTAAGCACACGGCGAGATACTGAGATGCTGAACTCTGGCTGTGAGCTAAAACCGCTGTGCAGCTGCAGAGGACCACCGCTTGCTAACATGTTGGGTGAGGACATTAGTCAAGGTTTACAGCATGAAAGAATCAATACTGGAGCAGCAATGAAGGCAAACAGTGATATTTGGATTCATCTTCACGCCGGCCGAGGATATCGAACCGCATTCCTCGCCCAAAAAACCCACATGGGCCATAAATCTCAAATGTCAAAAAGTGGCTGAACGCAAGACTGAGTAATTCAGTTTGGATTCGAAAATGCAAGGGGATAAAAGACGGTGCCGACTCCCAACCTCTGTGCTAAAAATGAATGTGTGAGGACAATGAGGGATAGGATTACAGATAGGGCAATGATACTTTGACGTGAACACAGTATAAACTAGCATGCCGAAGTCACTGACACAATCACTTCACAGTCTGTGGGTTGAGCCAATAGGATTGCGGCATGCAACCCTTTAATAAGCAAATTGATTAAGCTCCTGTCAGACACAGGTACATAAAACGAAGCAACACAAGTTTGACGAACTATTTCTGAATCTTCCAAATTGAGTTAGACTTTGCGGTTTATTTTTGGGGTGGTGCTGTGATAGGGGAAGTGTGAAAAAAAAAGAAGCCTCGGGGAGGCTGCAGAACTTGCTGAACAAGAAAAAACTCGACACCATCTGGTTGTTGTTTTATTTATGTCGTCACCATTTCCACGTACAAGTGAAACCCTGGACATAATGATTCTCCATGAACAGCAGCGTCGAATTCTCTGATAAATCGAGACACGGCTGCTCAGTCTAATAATGGATGCAGCTCACATTTGCATATCACACGTGCTGTCTATCTATCTATCTGTTGATCGCGAGAGCATCTCACAACAACTCCAACGGTGAAGCTGCCACAGCGAAGGCTTTGGAGATGGGTGTGCTATACTTTGAGACAGGTGAGATGAAACGCAACGCCCCGGCAGCAGTCAAGCTAGAGGCATATTTCAATGTTCTTTTGCACACTTCACAAACCTCATGTTGTGGATGGCTTGACAGATTGGGTTCGGCAATGGGCCCTTGTGTCTGGTCTTTTAATGTTCAACAAAGAAGCAGGACAAAGTGGCACCGAGGTTTGAACAAGGCAGACTCAGTTTCACAAACTGCTTCTCTGACATGTTTTCCACAACCGCATCCGACAAAAGACAGTTTGTGCAATCTCTGAGATGCGAGAAGGCCGTTATACATGCCGACCACATGGATGATATGACTGTGCAAACCCACAGAGTATAGTAGGATGAATAGTGTTGCCCCTGCCAATTGTGGGTGTGCATGTAAGATGATATGAAAGACTATGTTCAAGATGTAGGCAGTTCTAGTTCCTCTTTAGAAACACACCTCCTCTAGTTGCCAAAATATCTGGAAATAACTTCTGAGGTTTACTTAAAGCTCGATGAACCGGGCCAGAGAGACAGTGGCTAAAGCCAGATCGATAATGTCAGGCGGTCTGCAGAGGATGTGGAAGGATGCTCGGTAGCTCTACCAGAGCTCGGGTAAACCTCCTCATGAATGTAACTGCACATCAGGGCTGCGCAGAGGCCACATAGCGACAACAAGAATTGTGATTGGTCAGCTTGGCCTGCTTGCATTTTCTCGTATTTGTATTTTCTGATGGCAGGAGAGATTACGAGAATACGTGTAGCAATTCAAATTCAATTTCTTTCATGCACGATTGGCCACAGAAACACATTAATCATGTGTTGTTTAACAAGTGAACCTCATTAACTTCTTTACTCTCACTGGAGCTACTGGTGGTGCTTTATCAACTATACTATTTCTTCACACACTGGGGCGATGAATACATAACATCTTATAATCATTTCATATTGTGTCATCTAGGAGCTCGAGCCTTTGCAGAACTTTGATTATCAGGCATTGCGCTTGTAAAAAAGTAAATCGATTTTAAAGTGATTTTTTTTCGATCTAAAGCACATAATCCAAATGCATGAGTGACATAATAATTACGGGCAACTTCATTGTGATGTACACTGAAGTGATGATAGCTGCTGATGGGCAGACCTGATAAAAGGCTCACTTAAAGCTACATTTGTAAATCTTTGCTGCTTTTTGACGAGGGCGACACTCCTACCGCTTAGGTGAACGGGAGCACCTCTGTGTGAGGCAGCGTAGGCGTGCAACTCAGAGGAGTGGAAGCTTGTGCCAAGGCTGACTAAGATGCTTTATAGAGATGTTAATACCGGTATTCTTGCATATATCAGGTCATTTTTGGGCCCTCCTGATGGTCATATAAAAGGAACATTATCTTGAAATGGGATTTTGCCCCACAAGGAGGGGCGTTGATCAAATCTGCACCGTCTTGCTCTTTCAATGAACGTTTATCTTCGTCAGAGTGATGGACTTTGGTTCATCTTGTCTTCAGCAGACTGACCTCTAAAATGAGGTCACTAAAGGTATAATTACTAAATCACTAAAGGTATAATTACCAGTTACTCAGATGTATTTGTTGTTCACACAAGCTTCAACTTATTCCGTTGGATGCCAGTGAAAAAGAAGTAACCCTGTATTTATGTCTGTCTGCCATTTGGCAATGTGATTTGGTGATATCTCCAATATGCATCCACGACTTTGCAAACGCAAGTGAGTAAGCACGTTGCAGTGGAGTAAATTACCTTTAAACAACTAAAAATGAGCAAAGACACACATTAAATGCCCACTAACACAAAACAAACAAACAAAAACCTCGATCACAAACTGTGGACAGTGTGAGAGTAAGGACTCTGCTGAAGACCGTGAATGTAATCTTGAACATTTTGGAGATGAAAGGGACACAAATGGTGTTGGACAACTGGAACAATGACGTCAGCTGAAGTGGATTTCATGTCAAAACAGCAGCCTGGCAAACTGCACACCACCCCGACGCCCTCTCCTTATAATTGCAGTCATATTACTGCCTCCACAGTTGTAACACTGCACTGAATTCACAGATTACAGGACGTGACGTCCTGGTACTGTAACCCGGCAATGACTCTGCACTGTATGTATATGTTATAGTTTCACGAAGCATGTTTCACTTTCCTGTGTCTGCACCAGCGCGACAAAGACAAACTCCTGTCCATTTATTGGACTCGGCCATTAAAGCCATTCTGATTGATGAAAGTGCGAGAAATTAATTTAGTTTCTTGAATTAACGAGAGAATTCGACATGACGCCTGTTCATCAATAGCCCGAGCCTCCGTGTGCAGCAAACGGCCGTCTTCTTCCCAAAATAGCTGAGTCGTGTGGAGCCATAGCGAGCCCTGGTGACTTAGTCGCTGATTTATTCTGTCATTACTGTGAATGATCGGCCCTTCAAAACTCTCTTCTATTATCTGCTGAAGGGATGACGAACCATATTTCACTTTGATTCAAGTATTTATTGCGGTGATTCAGGGTAAAGACCGCCTGCCTGTAACCCTAAGAGGCCACCTATTCCTGCCCCACATGCACACACAAACACACTTACACTAGATATATGAGCGTTTCCTTACCGTTCTGAATGTCCAGTATGTGGTGCTTGTCTAACATCCACCCTCCCATGTTGGAGGCATCCAGTTCATAGCCTTGCAACACCGCCGTCCTCTTCTCCCAGAGCACCACATCAAGGCAGGACTCGTATTCATATCCCACTGACACTGAAAGTAATGATGGCAGATGCCTGTGGTGAGCAAGGTTGCAACCTCCTTACCTGACACTTAAGGCAGCAATGAGGCTTGTAGCCAATAAGACATTCAGCACACGTTGTGGTTGTTTTCTGTATTTGCGGGTTCTGCTTTCTCTTTGACGATGTCATTTTCTCCAACTGGGCTGATTTTAGAAGACCTTGTGGGGTTTCTGTGTCTCACCGGCACAGTTTGGATTTCATGCTCTCTCCTCTTATTTGTTTCATCTTGCGTGAATGCAAATAAACAGCGACATGAATTATTTGAACGACAAAGATGGAACACATTACAGTGAATGTCACCGCGATATGGTCGAGTGACTCCTGTTGATTGTCAGGGCCGTGTGAGTTTTTTCAGTGATATGTGAGCTTGAGTGCTCAAACATTCATCCTTCTTAACAAAATCCCCCAGACTTTTTCAGATTCGTCCCTAATTTCCAACTCTTTTTTTTTCTTTGCGAGAAATCTTAACATTTGCAGATTTGTTTCAATTATTGTTTTTGTTTGCTGTTTTTGAAGTGGCCTTTTTCCAGTGTAATGTATTAACACTCAAGATGACATTTAAATTAATATTATATATATAAACAAAAACTAAAAATAAACATAAATTAGAGATTCTTTCATGTATCATTCCCTCAAACGATGCCGTTATTATTTATGAGGCTGGATTTCTTTCCTCAGGCTACAGCCTCATTGGCAATATTTTAGTCAGCACACTGCTCCTGAAATATCATACATGCAAAACAAAGAAGTCAGCAGAAGAGCAGTGGCCTTCAAAAATGCAGCACTGGGGGGATTTCAGGATTTCACAGCACCTGCTCAATCTTTATTGCACATGGTAACAAAAGCGGTCCCCGCTTAAATAATCCTCAATTTAGAAAAAAACAAACAAAATCAATCTTCAAAAGTTCACCCAAGGTTCATTGTCTGGAGGTAGCTCGAGGAACTGAGTGAACATACGCTTACGCAACATCTTCAGCCGGCAGCTTCACAGCAGGTACTCACCCACAGCCTCTGCCAGGCCGAAGACCTTCTGATTGTAGGCGTCTGTTTTATCCCAGATGAAGGTGTACGAGAGGTCGGGGAAGGCCGGGAAAGATTTCTGGAACTGACGGCCCATGACGGCCACCATCAGGTGGACTTTCATCAGGCCGAAGGGGAGGCGGTCGTGGGTCAGCAGAACCTTGAGGATGGGCTTGTAGCCAGCTGCCCTGGAGCTCAGGTAGACCAGGTTGAGGTCACTGCCTGGTATGGCCACTTGCTCATGGAGGACCTATGATTTTAATTAGCAGTCAGACTGGTGCCAAATACACAGTGTGGAGTGTAGACTTAAGTAACGGGAGCAGCAGGAGTTTGCTGGTATTTATTGCAGAAGACAACTCTCAATAGAGTATATCATACAAACGGTTTATGTGATGTGATATTATATTATAGTGCACTTCCTACACTGGGTTTAGCTGTTATCACTCAGTTAATACATTTATAATACATTCCAGTCGCGTAAGAGACATTTCGTTTCACAGATATATACGGGCTCATCATTTATATATGTATATATATATATATATATATATATATATATATATATATATATATATATATATATATATATATATATAGTATATTCTATGAAGCACAATCAAAATATTGAAAACTTATCACAGAGTTCTTATCACCTCTGTATGCAAATTGAATAACTCCACGGGCAATAAATTAATTCCTCATTATTTGAGTCTGCGAGAAAAAACTTTGAGTTAAACGTGACAACGCTAATAATTGACCAGTCTGACTCTCTTTTTCATTCTTGAGTCGCAGTTACTTTGACCAGGTTTAACCTCAGACTTCCACTGAAGCATGGCCACATTCTTCCCCCTTAAATGTATTGCAGATCTTTTTGGTTCTAATCAGTTTTAGAGCTGCTGAGCCACATTTTACATTCAGGGCTTTTCAACTCTGATTTGAGCCAAATGGATATAAACCAAATCCTGAGGCATGCAACCTCCATGTGATGTGCCCTCAGACTTTATCAGCATTACTGTGAGACAATTTATGGCTTAGTATTTGGGGAGACGCCTCACTTCAATCAAAGCTCAAAGGCAAACTGAAAGGCAAATCTGACTGTGTTTAAAATAAGCGAGAGAGGCCACGGAAAAAGGAAGATAACAGCATTATCGTTACTCTGTTTGTGTATTTTCAACACTGCTGCATGTAATGTCGGGATCAAACACGGGTCGACTTATTAAAGCCATTCAAAACAATCAGATATGAGCACAAAACTGAAATTGAGCATAAAAAGCCCTGCAATGTGATCTCACCTGGGTCTCGGGGATGATGGGGCTGTCCTCTGGGGACGTCTTGTACAGAGTGGAGAGGGGCGTGGCCAGGATGAGGGGGTTGGGCCGGGCCAGGCCGGTAAGGTAGCAGCTGGGGATGTCGTTCTCCTCCCGCTTCATCACCACCGTGTCCATCACATGGAAAACGTTCCAGGGCAGCCACACCGTGCGGTGCAGCGTGGGGAACGGGGCGCGCTCGTATCTCAGCGTCAAAGAAGCGCCGCCGTTGGCCAAGAGGTCAAACCTTAACACAGCAGCGTGAAATCAAAAGGCGTCACCGTTATGATATCGTGCTTACTAAATGATTTGCTACTATAGAGGTTAATATAGACAGCGGAACATGGTGAAAGGATTTGAGATGATCTACCACAAGACTAAAAATAATGGTCAAAGTTGAACCAGGAAGTGATGGGGGGTCAATCTGAATAAAATATTATTTCTGAAAGCAATGATGGCCATAACTATGGAAATAAGCCTCCGGTTGTAATATACTGGACTTTCCCTTTAATAAGTGCAAAGTAAATATATATTTCAGGACTAAGCCTGGACCTGCTTATCGAAATGAAATGGAGGACTTTTCCTTAACAAAGTGTATTCTTCCGGTACAGCCTCCATATATTATTTTCATTCACTGAATCTAATTTATGACTTTTCTTTAACCAGGCATGGTGTGAGAAGACACTTATGGTTGAATTTGGTTTGGAGTCTTGAGTCTTGGGAGTTCTCTTTGGTGAACTGGTTTTAATTAGTACGACATGACTCAGGGAAAAGTTACTAGTTTGTAAATGAAGGGTCTTTGAAGTGCTGCTCTATATATTCTGCGAGCTCCACTACCCAGGGGTAAAGCATCTGTCTGGTGACATTGCCTGCATTCACATGCACAAAGACACACACACACTCTCAGATTTCAATGCTTATGCACGTCTCTCATGCACGCACCCACACCCACAATCACACACACACACACACACACACACACACACACACACACACACACACACACACACACACACACACACACCAACAGCCAAGCTGTGCAGCTGACCTAAAACAGCTTCCTTCTCAAGCTCTCTCCACTTTGGGCAGTGGGGAGCTCACAGCTGCAAGAGGCCAGGCTTTGATGCTGCCCCCCCCCCCCCCCCCCCCCCCTTCTTAACTCCACTGAGCGGATCTGTTGGCTAACCAAGTGTGATTATCCCCAACCATTTATCACGCTCCTTGTCAGAAGAGTTACAGGGCGGAATATCTGAAGAAATCAGCTAATCCTCAGCTATGGAGACCCAAGGATTGTGCTTCATAACAACAGCTGTGCAATTCGGCGCCACTTATAAGGCTTTTTTTCCTCCATACTGGCATCACATAAACACGACCTCTAGCTGCTGAATTTGAATGAAAGGCCTTGGTTTGCTGGCTCTGATGACCATCTGCAGAAAAACAAAGCTCCAACCTGAGATGAACCCTTCCTGTAAAATATGACGTACTTTTGTCTTGTATGTGTTGGCACGGCCGTTATTAAGGACCCGTCTGCGGTAACAGCAGGAGAAGGTCAGACAGTAATCCCATGTTTTACTACACTGCGGGCAGATTGATTCTACCCTTGCTGATTCAATGCATTTTAAACAGCCTGGTTCAAAATGGCCACCACCACTGTGACATTTGCATGAGGAATTGTTCTAGGGCACAATGTGCTGCGCTTTCAATTTGTTTTCAGCACTTTTTTTTGTTTTTGTTTTGGATAACTGCCAGGACGACTCTCCCACAGTTGGACAGCTTTTCCTGCATTTTTTCCATACTGGTCTGGGGACAGCAGTCCAAGCCACAAATAAATTGTTGCAATGGCAACGGTTGAACCTGAGGGCTGAATTTCCTGCGAGAGAGAGAGTACTCGTGTTTATTTCTACATGTAAATCAGTGTTGATGAATGCAGCTGGGTCGCTGTATGTCTACACATGCTGCACCTACTGATGCGTGTCTGCACAGAGTGTCTCCCTTACATGCCATCCTGCCGCGTGACGGTGTGTCCGTACTCAGGGTAGTGCAGAAAAGACACGTTGACTCCAATCAGCGGCGTCCCGTCTCCCGTGAGGACCTGACCCCGGATGACTGACGCCAGGCTGTGTGGGCAAACAAACACAGAGAGGGCTGAGTGAACAAACAAATGCCAGCCGGCGTCAACACACGGCCGCATCACCAATGCTGCAAACAACTGTCACCCCGTTTGCCAGCGGCACCAGCAGGGAGGTATGATTTACTGACCGCTAGGAATACACACGCGTCAGTGGCTGTTATTCATGGTATGCCACCTTACAGAGCACCTCTCTGTCTCTGTTTACTGCTTTAAAAGCCCATAATTCAGTGGGATGAGGTTTTCCAGACACGGAGGACTGTTGAGATTTTGCCGCATTTTGCAGCATTGATATTCCAAGAGAACACAGAAATATGTATGACATTATTTTGTTCTCACACTTAAGCCTTATCTTTATTTAAAGTATTATTAGTTTGAGGCAGGGGAAATTCAATGTGTGAGGCCAGCACATAAAACAGCGGGCATCAGGCCGCTAAGAGTGGAAAACACTGCGCATTATGTAGTCAACAAGGTTCACAGTTAGATGGTAGTAAGTCGAAGAAAAGCCTACTTAGTAAATGAACAACATCCAGCAAAAGCCACATCAAATGAGATTCCTGAGCGGAATATTCACTGTGTTATCACTCTGACCTCGCTGAATTAAGAATGTCCCCCAAGTCTCGATTTTGAAGAGGGTGTGATCCAAGCGTGATTATTATCGCAAGTGCTTTTGCTTCCAAGAGAGCTTCTTGTCAATGTCATACCGAGTGTTGTGCTCACTTGCGTGATACATGTCTGTGGTAATACTCGTGATGGAAGATAACATATCAACAAGAATTGTGTCAGAACGAGCTCTTGAACTCGGCTACAGATATTCTCTTCATGTGAGACGCTGCTCGTGTGTCAAGAGGCTCTTTACAGGAATTCAGAAAAACAAAAATACAACGCCGGCGGCAAAGTGTCACAAAGACAAAAATAAATAAATGAAAAGCAGGTTTAAAAAAAGAAATGCGATAATCCGAAAGAATTGTCACAGCTCTTGAGAAAGGAAAAGTCATGAATGGTGTAGGTGTGAAAAGAAAGAAGTACAAGAAATCTGAAATGTTCAGCAGTGAAAAGTCAAAATGTCATGGTTTTAGGCAAATTAGAAATCTGCGGAGGAAAAAACATTCTGACCTTTTTAGAAAATAAATGCAGGCGAGGCTTTCTGAACAATCCTCTTTTTCAGCAGTATTTTGCCGTAGATTCACACTTAGTGGCTGCGAGGGTTAAATGCTTCACTAAAGGGCACCTCTCTGGTCGTTTGTCTGGCATCGGGGAGCATTACTCACTCACTTTGCTCACCCAGATTCTCCCTGCTGGCAAATGTCTGGCAATTATCTGGTCAAAAGGCTCTCCACCCTCCAGCATCCCCATCCCTTGCTTTCCCCGAAAATAGTGTTGTTTTTTTTTTGGCCATTTTTGCTTCATAAATCACAGCAATGGAGGCTTCACACGTGATTAAAGTCTCAGATATCCTCTGCGATTATTCAACATGACTTCGGGGACCTTCAGGTAAAACTTGCCTGACACGGCTTCTGGTTCGTATATCTTTAAGCGAGAAGTCATTTGTTCAGCCAGTCCTTTGTTTGATGGTAAAAAGGTGAGACAATGCGATATTTCTCCATCAACATTTAATCATTCCCTACTTCTCAACCATATAGACGGATTTTAAAAGTGTTCCCTCTGCATTTGTCACTGGTGGGCAAAAGATGTGTCATTTTGCCATTTTATCTGCGGGTCATTACGTATATGAGACTGGGATGATCAACAGCTTTAGCCTCTCTCATTTCCCTCCCGCTCCGCGCCCGGCATAACCATCTCCCATCCTTTATTTACCGGCTCAGGGAACAAGACCACTTAAGAGCCCCGGCGAAGGTTCACTCTTTCTTTCCTGCGTCTCAATTAATCTTTTGAGAGCATGCTGGAAAAAGCCAAACCCCCAAACAAACGCCAAGTCACACCACCTGCTCAAACCCCAGAAATGAATCATGTAATTCATGCGTTCTTATCTGTCATTGTCTCACCCCAGCTGTAGAACAACAGCATCTGAAAACCCAACAGGGAGACTTGTGTCGGGCCATGCGATACGGCTTGGGGACTAGTGGCGTAACCCCCCCCCCCCACTAAACCACAACACATGTTTTATTCCCTGTGCTGCAGAGTCCCGAAACCTGACCGCACGCTGACATCTGCAACCCTTG
Organism: Melanostigma gelatinosum; assembly: GCF_949748355.1. NCBI lineage: Eukaryota > Metazoa > Chordata > Actinopteri > Perciformes > Zoarcidae > Melanostigma > Melanostigma gelatinosum. Next base: position 24,044,964 of record NC_136638.1, read on the forward strand.
GCTTTCACAAAGGCTTCTGAAAAAATAGGAGAGGGGTGACCGCCAACCGTTTCCCATTTCTGTACCATTAGATATCAGATACTCTGAGGCGATACACAACAGTCACCGCTGCGTTTGAAAGTCTTGATGCTGTTCTGGCTGAATAAATGATTCACCCTATAACCTCAAATGAACGTTTGAAAAATATGGGTCTCCAAACAGACTGTGCCACGAGTACATTCTACTTCATTATCCGACTCTTTAATTAGAAAAAGAAAAGTGTTCAGTGTTTGCGCTCATAGGATACAGTTTATTAAAAAAAAAACAAAGGGAATTAATTTTGTCAAATGTACGCATTTTTTGCAGAGCCTATAAAATGCTCGATGCACTTTTGACTCCAAAACTAACTTCTACAAGGAGATAAAAAGGCAAATGAGTATTTTGAGCAAGACAGCTAATGCCACTGCCAGACATGAAATCGACAGTAAGCTGAAGACAATGAGCATGAGGATTACTGAGAACCTGGCTGGGGGGGGGGGGGGGGGGGGGGGGGATTGCCTCATCTATATCACTGAAGCACTAAACTATTGGAGGAAATATTCCCAAAGCCTCCTGCACACATTGGTAATCACTTTCCTCCCCATCAGTCACAAAACAAACTCCACTCGTGGTTCTGAACGGATGTGGGAATTTGAGGTTTTTGGTGAAATATGTAACTCTGTCTCCTCAGTTTGCACAATGATGTCGCCCAGAAGTCTATTCATCGGGTAAGATATTCTCCTCCTTTGTATCTTTTTACCTTTTTACGCATCTTAAAACTTTAATTGTTGCAAAAAAGCTGAGGAGAAAGTGTAGTCAAACCGTCACCGTGAATAAAAAGCCGGCCCTAACACCAGAAGGTCACAGGTTTTATTAATGTCCACCAATGTCAAAATGTCGCTGAGAGACATAAAAACCTCCTCTGCTCCGTGGGTAGATAATGTGAAGTGTATCTAGGCAAATTTTCTTTTTTTACATCTACAGAGTCGCACGTTTCAGACACAAAGGCAGTACAAAGTCCTTCACATAATCACAGACACACAAAACAAATAGAATAGAAAATAAGACATTTCACAAAAGAGAAAAGAAAACAATCACAAAAAAAACCCAAAACGCAGTATGTATTATAAGAATGTAACACCTTCAAACGCCCTCAGGAAAGGGAGAGCGGCAAACAGAAAAGTTTCAAGTCTCGATTTAAAAGAACAAAGGGTTGGTGCACTGAAAGTTCATCCCAGATCTACGGTGCACAGAAACTGAAAGCTGCTTCTATATGTTTGGTGCTGACCCTGGGGACAGTGAGCAAGGATCTCCCAGATGACCTGAGAGCTCTGGAAAGCTCGTAACAGAGCAGCATGTCGTGTGTTTTGGCTCCAAAACCATTTGGTGCTTTGTAGCTCAATCACAATTATATTTTCTAAATAATTGTTTGATTGATAGGAAGCCTTTGCAAAGCTCTGAGAACTGATGTGTTCCGCTTGCTTGGTTTTAGAGAGGACTCGGGCAGCAGCGTTCAGAAAAAGCTGCAGTTGTCTGATTTGTTTTTAGACCTGTAAAGACACTGTCACGGTGATCCACGAAAACAAGTTTCTTTAAGTTCTGCTGAGACATAAGTCCTTGGAAGAAAGCTCTTTTTTTAAGGTGGTAGTAGTTTTTGATGATAAAAAAAATTCTGTCAAATCCAATCACTGATTTGTTCAATGCACTTCATTTATTAACCAGTGCCATAAATGGAAACCCTGTGCATTATAATACAGTGGCATGCAATTGTTATCTGGTGATATGGTGGTGCGATAAACACATGTGATTTTCCACCTTAACACATGCGATAAGATGCATGATTTTCCAAAATGTGCTCTGGGGATGGAGATGGGTGCCTGAGCCCGGAGCTCAGTCGTGGGATGCGACTGTGAGAAACAGCTTTTTCTGTGATTTTATCCAGAAATGGGAGGGTTGATACAGGCCATTGCAGTTTTCAGTGTTTTTAGGGGGAACGGCCTGAGAGAAAAGAGGTATGGTTCATCTCCAGGAGGTCAAATGCCGTGCAATTAAACAATGCTTGACAAAGCTTGTGGGAGGAATATCAAGACAGAAGGAGAAAGAACTTAAACGTAACACTATCTCCTCCAGGGTGTCATGGCTGACGGGATTAAATTGTTTCACGGAGATAGAATTAATTTCAACAGGAAGCATGGAACACATGGACCCTCTGCCTGATACAGAGGCATTGTCTGTCTGAGTGTTTTGTCTCTAAAGGAGGCAAAGTTGTTCAATGATTTGGCAGAGAGGTGTTCGGGGGCTACTGATATGGAGCGTTTTCATCATGTAAACAGCTCTAAATTAGGCACAAGCATTATTGCTATTTTTGGTCATGATATCAGAGGAAAGAAAATTGTCTTGCATTTCAGTTCCAAGTGTGACTCTGCTTCGCTTCATGCCTAACAATGCCCCTTAGCTATGGCCTCTCATGGCTTATTGCTGAATTATTTGACATCAATGACATCCAGCCATCTTGGAATTCATTTCACCTTGTTCAATCTTTTAAATATTTAAAGTACTGGGGGGGCGACCGTGGTTCGATGCACTGGGTTAAGAGGTCGTCTGGGAACCGGAAGGTCAACGGTTCGATCCCCGACTGGGACGTGTCAGGTGTCGAAGTGTACCTGAGCAACACACTGAACCCCCGGCTCCCCGGGCGCCTGTCATTGGCAGCCCACTGCTCCCTACATACAGGGATGGGGTCAAATGCAGAGAAAGATTTCCCCCTTAAAGGGATAAAGACTATAAATTCTATTCTATTCCACTGAACAACGTTAGCTTGTTGGCTCTCTGTGATCGGACAGATTTATTGTGCTTTTCTGTTGGAAAAGCAGTTTCTAGAAAAAAAAAAAGCTTTTGAACAAATATCAAAGAGAAGTCTATTTAGATGTGCCGGGTGTTAGATATTCAAATATACTTTGTTATGTACACCCCGTTTATGATCAATAGGGCTTCTGATGAAATACATACATTAATGTGGCAGTGGGAATGGCCTCCTCAGAGATATGTTTGCTGTTCTTTTCTTTCCAATCTGTAAAACCATGTGGTCTTGTTATCTCGGTGTGAGATACCTTATCCTTATGTTGTCACGGTCATGAGGGCTGTTTTTAGCGAGGAGCCAGCTCTCTTAATCTTGACTGGTGAAAGAAATAAACGCTTGTGGCAGCGGCACCACTGTAAACACACTTGTCACTGTGACAGCAGAGACAAAGAGATGTGAGATTCTTTGACGTTTTTGGAGTGGCTTCACAAACACGGGTGTCTCCCGACTGGTAACGAGACAGCACACCGCCAACGTGACGGCAATAATTAAAGAGCTGTCAGCGATTCATTAAGCCGCTTACCTGCCGTTGAACGGGTTATCCCAGGGTATCACGTGACTGCCGCTGGGGCCAATCAAAAAACTGACGCGCTGATAAAAGCCCTTGGACGCTGGCTGGCCGGCTGAACTTTGGCCCTGGCCGGCGATGGCAGCGGGGTCAGGCGAGCCGCGACAGTAGGTCTGACCCTGGCAGGAGATTTGAGTGCAGCAGTCTGGGTCCATGCAGTCGACGAGCCCATCTGGAAAACGGGAGGGACGGTCAAGACAGGTCGGGGGAAACTTCGCTGACCTGGATGCATTCGTGCACACGGATGACTTTCAACGTGAACTTAAGTTCATTAAAGATCCTGAGTCGGCATGAAAGTATGAACTATTTCAAAGTATGTCACCTAGTATGAACTCAAAGGTTCTGAGCTTGTTGATCAGTGGTTTATTAGACATCCAGCTCCAGAGTGTTGGTGTACATATACATGTATACAGTCTCATCCACTCTTTAAAAATCATCTACTGTGTATTTAAAAGCATGCTGTTTAACAATCTGCTCTGATCCAACATTTGCATATTCTTTCCAGTGAAGTTTTATGTGTGATTGATTTTGTTTTGTTTGTTTGCACTGTCACCGAGGAGCCACATCAAAGCCAATTGTTTTCTCTCTCGCACAATAAGAGTCACACACCAGCTTTTCCGAAGCTAAAAGACTATTTGTACGAAGCTTTTTATTCTCCCTACCTCCCTCGTTATCCTTGCCATCTGAGCAGAGCGTTTCGGTCGGTACATCGCACCCCAGCCCTCTCCACCCTGACTGGCAGATGCAGTGCCAGACGTTCTGATCCAGGATGCACCTCCCGTTGTTGTTGCACAGCCCGGGGCAGCCGTCTGTCAACACATCATGGACGTGTCAAACAGCGGAGCAAGTCGGAACATGGAAATCAGGCGGAGAAGGGGAGGAGGAAGACAAGAGCGAGGGGGCATTTAGAGGGGGCAGAGGAGGGACAAAGATGATAAAGGACAGTACTGAGTGAACATACAGTACGATACACCTCTGACAGGACTTGGGATGTGGGGGAGGGTGTGAGGAGTTACTGTCGTTTCACATGAGTTTAAGGAGCACGCACAGCCACGCTGAAAAGAGTAATGTGTGGGATCAAAAGAAGAGGAAACCTGCTGAGCTACTTACAGTTAAAAAGGCCAGTGGGAGACACTGTGAATGCACGTCGAGTCAAATCCGTGTGGCAACTGGAGGTTCTTTTTGTGTGTTTCAATCAAAGTAAGTATGATTCTCCGGGAGTTCACATGACTTGTGCTTTGGTTGCATGAATTCTCATATTGTGCTTCTCAAATTGAGGGCTGACGTGGCAATAATGTTGAATTTAAATCAAGCTTTAAAGGGTTCCAAGTATGTTCAAAGTTGCACAAATCCCATTTAAGAAGCAGGAAAGCACTGGCTTGTCTTGGAAGTTTATTGCTTTCGCCTGAAAATAATTAAGAGTGGGAAAAGCCTATTGCGGATACACTCATGTGAAGTAACAGCAACATCAAAGGGAAAGGGAAGTATATGTGTAAATAAGGGAAGAAGTGTAGGAAGAAAGGGGAAGGATCAGGAGCCTCTACATTTACAGAAAACAGAGCACTTGCTGCCAGATCGCATTCCTTCTAGTGGAGGGTGAAGACAGGGAGCCGAAAACATGACCACACCAGTTTTTGGCGTTTAATCTGGCAGACACAGGGAATTAAGACGGGGGGGGGGGGGGGGAGGGACCGTGGAGTCTGTGTGACACTAGTTAAGACGGACAGGAGATGAGGAAACATATCGGGCGAGCAGGATCACAGCAGAAACATTATGATCGACTCGGACATAGAACAGGTGTATAAACGCCGTGCTAGGAAAGACAGAGAGCAGGGAGGGATTGTTTGTGACAATCTCTCTTGGGGGGGTAGTGGTTCAATTTACCTTTATATCCTATCTTGACTGCTCCTATTACACAACCGAGGAAAGGAAAACATTTGGAAAAGAAAATTACTTATCTCCTTGGTGGCAGAGAGCTAAGACTGACAAACACATTTGCTGATTGTAACTTACAGGGAGCACAGAAAGTGAGAGCGGTTGCCGGCATGGAGCTGATGCACCTGCCAACTCGCTTGAAATATTTGGAAAGAGAAGCTTTGCAGGTTGTTTTCCCCAAGATTACGGTTGGCTTCGCCACGTTTTAAGTTTCTGCTCTAATTTCAATCACAGTCGTTATGGTGACTGAGCCGAATAGAATAATACTCAGCATGAGTGACAGGATATGACTGGAAAGTTCACTTTTTCTTTCTTTTTTTTTTTAAGCACATAAAGGCGTTCCGGATCAGAAAACATCTTAAGAGTGTAATTCTCAAAGCAAAGTGAAAAGTGTTTTTACCTGATACTCTGGAATCCAGGGCTATACATGTGAGCCAAGAGGGAGTTGGATAGAGATAGATAGGCAGACAGGCAGACAGACATAAAATGGAAAAGAGAACAGGTATAAGTAGGAGTTCGGCAAAGAACGGCAATAAGAAAAAAAAAGAAAAAATGAGAAAATTGGTTTGAGAGACAGAGACAAAAGAGACAGAAGCTGCAGGTTCAGAGTTTAGCTGCAGTAAGAGTGTGACTTAGAGTGTGGATGTTTCAAAAAGAAGCAGCAAGTGATTCATCAGAATTATAGATGCTTCCATAGTCAGAATCATATTTGTGTGTAAAAGCGCCCTTAGAAGGTGTTTCAACTTCTATCTATAGGAGGCAACATGAATGAATTCAGTCCCTTAAGCATTGTAAAATATTCATTGTTAACACTCTGCCATCTGCTTTTCTTTGCCAAAGCAAGGCAGGCGAACACAAAGAGGAACACATGGTCCCTCTTGATATCTGGGTGTTAAAACAGACCCTATGAGCCACTTTCATCTGGGCCTGCTTCAAAACATGTCACTGTCTGCTTGTCAGGAGGTATGCCGTCTCACCCTCAGTCTATTATGAACGCATCACGAAGCAGCATGCTCATATATATATATATATATATATATGAACACCGCCAGTGGTAAACTGCAGCTCTGAGAAAGCAGTGACAATGGGTTTAGCCTTGCATATAAAACAGGATCTAGATGCTGGTGACAAAAGAATGGCCGAGGAAGTCTTCTATTCAAGCCCTGTCCATGTAATGCGATTAAAAGGCGCTTTGTGCAAATGGCAGTTATTCAGGGTTTGAAAGACAAAATAAGCTCCCGGTTCTCCAAGAAAAGGTAACGCACTGCCTATTCATCCCCGCTGCATCCAAAGCAAGGAGTTACTTTCCTGGCGGGAGCCTTAAACAGGAGGAAATAAAGGGAAAATGGATGGTGCACAATCAGCCCTGAGGAGGGAAAGGTTAATAAGATCAGGAATGTGACCCCCCCCCCCCCCCCCCCACCCCCGGGAAGTATCGGCTATTGGACCGAGGATTGCTCATGAGAGAACTTGTAAATACATAATTAGGGCTGAATAGTTTGGAGTACCGGATCTTTGTTTCACAGAGTATGTTGTCATTGAGGGGTTGGAGATGACACTCGGGGGATTGGTGTTTGATGCGGCGTGTCAGGGTTTAACGAGAGGACCTTGGACAGGGGGTAAGGTCTCGAGGAAGTTTGAGTTAAAGGTCAATAGGAAGTGACACCTCAGAACTCATTATCCTCATTAATGCCAGGTGAAGCGCTGCCATTTCAGAAAAATGATATTCCAAAGAGGCCTACCCGTGGCTTTTCGGATCCCTACATACCTGCCCTTGACTCGCTAATACAGGAGCATCATTTCAGCAGTCTAAGAGGTGAAATATCTAAATGGATGAGGGGCAAATTACGATGTTGATGTGGTGGAGAGGTGCAGCAAAAAAAAAAACCTTTGAAAAGAGAAAAAGAATATTGAAGAATGGCTTGCCAAAAGCAACGATACATCACATTTCTTTGTAGTTGGAGAGATGGTTAACAGGTAAAATCTGCAACATTTTGATTTTACATCAACTGAACATTTATGTATATATATATATATATATATATATCTAATGTTGCAATTAATAATAATATGGGTTTGACTTAAAGAATAGTTTGCTGCTGAACAGGCGGTGATGCTTCCACAAGCAACAACTGACATTTTAGCAAAATAGAAATACCATAATATATATTTACTACATACTCCAATAAAAATGCATGAATATCACAAGCAATGTAAACTAAAAGTACAATATTTCCCTCTGAAATCTGCTGGGTTGGGAGTATAAAGTGACATAAAATGGAAATACTCAAAATTGTGCTTAAGTTCAGTACTAGGCTAAATGTTCTCAGCTACTTTCCACCGGTGACTGTGGCTGGTCAAGATTCAGAAATTGAAACAAAGCAGTTTACTTCTACGCAGGGAAAATATCACGAGAAAGTTATCACTACTTTGTCGAGCAAATGCACTTGTTTAGAGTAGGAAGGCTGTAAAAGAAGTGTGCGTCACGATCTGCGTCTCTCCAGCAGATGCTTGAAACTGCACAGAAAACACTGACATTCACACTCCAAAGTTGCCCCTTTAAGAACGCAGTTCCTCTATAGTTCGTGGCCTTCTGTCAAGTGTGTGTAGGTGTACAGCGCCGCATGTGTCAGCGTGGCTCACCGATGGTGCAATGTTCACCCGTCCAGCCCTGATGGCAGTCACACTTGCCCTCTCGGCAGACTCCGTGGTCGATGCAGCGTGGGTGACAGTCCCTCTGCTCACATTCTGGTCCTGTCCAGCCTTCCTCGCAGTGACACACACCACTGATGCACAAGCCGTGTGTACCACAGTCCACCACGCACACCTCTGTTGCAAAAGAAAAAGCCACAGAGTCATGTTGCTTCTGTTCTGTTAAAAGGCCCTTTTATGTTTTTATGTTCTTTGACTGTGTAGATGCCGAGAAGTGTTGTGACTCCGTTGGTTAAAGTGGGCCATTACGTTTAACTGTAAAGAAGACACATTTCCATCACTGTTGCTGAACAATTGGAAAAAAAAGTCTGAAAAAGTTCTGAAAATATGTCATCTGAAGAGGCTTATAATTACTGCCATCTATAAAAGGACATTTTAAGAAGCCTCACTTTTCATGGGAAAATAAAAATCAGCACTTAACTGCTTCCTCTGACTTTATGGATCTGAATTTGAGATCCATAAAGCACAGCAAAAGAAAAAGCGTGTATAGCAGGACACACAGTTGACATACGATATGTCAGGGCATTGAAACAGGTCCCCAATCAACTTTTATTTGGCTGCCACTTTGCCAAATTACACAATGAATAGTTGAGAAAGAGTGAAAAAATAGGAGACATCTTCCTCAAAAAAGTAGGAAACTAATCTTGATATATGGTGCTATTACTTTTACGAGTTCCGCCGATAATAAAGTCCCTTAAATTCGCAGTGCCTGACATTTCATTTGTAAACCGCATTCTCCACAATACAGCCCAGCAACACCGTACCGTCAGCCTATTATGAAACACATTTCAACGTAATGAGCGCACGTTAGAATGAGAAACAACTTTAAACAGTCGGGCAAAAAGAAACCCTGTGCGTGGGTCCGTATGACGCCAGATGGAAGACATCTGATTCATCCAGTGTACAATTTATTCATGCGAAATCTACACAGCAGCAAACTCTGGAGGACTTCTATTAGCTCATTAACAAACAGGTTCAATCAGTGTAACGGCCGCTTTTCCCCCCCGTCTGAAACGACATCAAAGCTGATCAAACAATAGTATTGCTGGGAATCACACGGGAAAAGATATTCTTTAGATGCAAGAGAAACACCAGGGTTATGGAATTAAGCAGGTTCTCATTTTCTGGAGTCAGAAAATGTTCGATCAACATGATATCTTCATGCACGGAGCATCGGAAACAGCAGAGCATCTGTTATGAATCCGTGTTATCTTCAGAGAAGTAGAATTCAAATGATGCAATCCATGGGTGGTGGAGTAAATCAGTCTGTACCAGGCAAAAGCTAGCACCCAACAAGCTGTGGCTGCTCTTGTGAGAGAATAAGAAATGTTCATTTAATGGAACCGAGAGCTTTCATCAAAGCTTTCCAACAGAAGAGCAACGAAGCTCGCCGTTGTGACGGCAGCCTTCGGTGTGCTGGAGGAAAGCAGCTCAAGCATGTCCTCAAATTGTAAGTGACTAGATGCTCCAGGAAGTTTATATGGCCCCATAACCGAAAGGTTTGTGCTTTTTTGTATAGCCTGAGGTAAAAGCAAATAAGCAAATAAGCCAAGAGACATAATTCTGTCGCAAAAATGCAACAAGCCATGGAGAAATGATCGACTAATTTTGTTAATTTTTTTAAGCTAATCCATCCCCATTGCTTTCCCCACACTCTCCTTCACCGAGGCTCTGTCCGCTTCCAGCTCTCTGAAGAGAGTTGTTCTTCGATTGAGAGACCTTGGATGGTTCTGATTAAGTCGGGCCGGCACTGTAGAATATCCAGCATGTCTCTGGAGGGGAGTCATTTGATTCCAAAGGGATACCTCCTTTCCATAGAATCTATGCAATCAATTTTTCATTAGTCCAAAAGTGTTTATCTGCCTTTAACATGCCCCTGACTCAAAGCTGGATCGGGGTTGTGGGCGGTCGATCCGTGCTACTCGCTTGTTAATTAAAGTTAATTTAATTGAAGAAGAACCGCAGCATTAATTAAGAGGGAATGCTCCACCGGCCCAGGTGGGTAAACCGTAACTTCTGGACCGCATCAGTTCAGTCAGTTCTAGTATTGACAGGCCTGAGATATCTTGCTGAGTGGAAGCATTGTGTCTGGAATTCTGAAATCCTTAACAGAATAACAAATGCCCTCTCTTTAAAAAGAAACTAAAGGAGAACACAAAAGAACAGAAAAAAGAAAAACCTCTACACCAAAACAATCATTCCTCTTGGGCACGAACCAAACCGGCTGCATGCTGCTTCAACAGCCCTGCACACGCATCTATCATCTCCAACGCACCATGCAGCCTCCTCGTGATTTAATTTTTCGATTGAATTTCAGCCAGGAGAAATGCATTCAACAGCCTTTCATACTGACAGAAACAAACTGCAACTTCTGCTTTTAATTGTTGGACTCAGTGGGGCCCATTGTGTCTCTCTGTGGGTTCAGCACACAGAGAACGAGTCTATTCTGAAGTAGGAAACGGAGCATAAATCACCTGAACCTCACGCACAGATAACAGATGGGAGGGGCCAGCCTTTGAACTAACATGTCACCTACCTGTGTGAAAGCCGAACCCCGTGAATACAAAGCTGGTAACAAATGAAGACGCTCTGCCAGCGGCAGATGTGAATACACGATTGTCTCCTCTCCGCTAATAAACCTGACGCTGCAATAAAAGACGCTGGCAAAGCTTCTGGACACGTCTATAAGTCACTTTTAAAACAACACTCACTTGTGTTGCATCTCAAAGAGAACATGCGCTGGGTGTGGAGAAAGCTTTGTGGCGAGCATATGCTCCGTTTCAAACAAACAACACGGGCTACATGTGTTGATTATCAAACTTTAAGAGTGTGATCACACCCACAGTTTGATTTATTCACCCACAAATATAATGAAGCAGATTTATTTAGGTCCCAACTTCCAAGCAAATCCAAACTTCTACCGATTGCACGCTGCTTTGATCACGAGTATCAAAATCACAGACTTTAACTTCTCTGGTGACCATTCTTCAGTACAGAACAATAAATATGAGCAGCAGTCCAGGCTGAGGTTATCAGATGTCAACATCTGTCCTTTAAAGTTTGAAACGGGCCCATTGTGGAACAACTCCTCATTGTGGCTTTCTTGCATTGGTGAAAAGATATGAGTCTCCTATCATTTCTACCCATCACACCAAAGTAAACCTTCACTGAAGATGATAGAGGAGAGATGCAACCCAGAGCATCATAAACCACAGCAGTGACAGTGCTGTAAGCATGTATGCATAGCTCATGAGATGAGAAACATCAGTCCGACAGGTGCCCATTCATCATATGTGGAGCTAATCCAGACTTTCCAATCAATCATTTTGTTCCCCTCATGTGCACTTATGAGGGGAAAGCCGAAAGATACGGATTGGACCGTCTGTATTTTTCAAAGAGTTTCATTTCGTAATGTGACATATTCATCTCGGAAAACAAATGGTTATATTTCAAAAACAGAGGTGATTAATTACCTAAAACCTAAAACTAATTTTAAAGATTAAAACATATATCATATTTTTCCCCCTTCTACAGTTTTTGGGGGATTCTATAGCTGATTAATTGTGCCAAAAGTTTCTAAATAAGATCTTTCATTTCAACCTACAGCTAGTTAATAATGGCTCCTACATCTGCTATCCTGGACACCTGGTGTGTCTGCAGTGTCTGTGCACAGCAAGGGGGCGGAGTCTATTTCAAGTAAATACAGAAAGAATTTGGTGCCAATTACTTGTCAGAGAAACTCAAACATATACCAAAAACAGTTTAAAAGAAGCATCACAGAAGTGACTGCACTGTTTGCAAGGATCTGTTAGTACAGTGCAAATAACTCTGCGCTAATGGCGTCGACAACTAAACCAATGAAAGAGCTCGCAGATTAGAACTCGAAACAGATTACTCTGCCATTTAATTTTTCAAAAGCCAATGAGTAGACTTTGAAAATCCCCACGTAAGATTGGTCGTCACATTTTTCTATGAAGAACTAATTCCACGAGGATACTTATGATCACATTAGAGTTGATCAATCGATCAGTCGATCGAAAGGAAAATGAATCTGCGGCCATTATGACAATCAATGAATCGTTAATAATAATGAATACATGTTTTTTTTTATTTATTAAAAAGCCAAAGAAAAACTCGTTCCATCTTCTCCATTGTGAGGATCTGTTGCTTTTCTTTTTCATCTGTGACCGTTGCATCGTGACATTTCATAAACCAACATGTTGATCAGTGAAATTATTGGCAGATTAATCAATAAGGAAAAAGGATGCACAGCAGAACATAGCTTTGTGCGATGAAATGAAAGCGAAGTGTGTTCTCACCTATGGAGCAGTCGGCCCCTGTCCAGTTGGCCCCGCAGATGCAGGTCCCTGAGTCGGTGTTGAACGTGCCGTGACTGGAGCACTGCTCCGGACAAGTGCTCTTCAGGATCTCGCAGTTGATCCCTCCCCAGCCCGGGTTACAGTGGCACTCACCGTGATGACAGGCTCCGTGACCGGAGCACGTCGGGTTGGAGCAGTCCACTGGGGGACACGATAATGAGGACGACAGCAATTTTTGTTTACCACTTCTAGACAGGACGTCAGACTTAACAATTTATCCTGGCCACTTTCACACTGCTACCAGCCAAATTCCTTCTTTTCTTTTTCGACTGGAAGTGCTTCTGCGCCAGATGATGCCTGCTGAGCCACAGCTGAACATTTTGCAGTGTTTAGTGGTGGCTGGTAGTAATTTGCCACCCTATGTTTTACTTGTTCTTCGAAGGTATATTATAGGGTACTACTAATCTACTGACAGCATAATTATGCTCCATTATAGGCACTAGGAACAAGGGAACAATTAGTGTCTAGACAGATATAATCAATTTACTATTAACAATTTGCAGATCAACTTGCTGATCAAGGTCAATAATTGGCAATTATGACCAACATAATCAACCCATAGGGATAACAGCAACAACGTCCTTGTGCTTGCTCTGCAGCTGATTGCTCTGTGCGTTTCCACATCTACCTGGACACTGATATTGATTATCAATCAATTCATCACGAGCTTGGAAGTACAAATGCTCTCTCATCCCATCTATGTTTCCTTCCCACATTGCTTCACTTCAAAGAACCGCAATACACTCATTTAGTAAAGTCAACAGCTTTTTTACGTGCAAGGTCAACAAGCCGCACATGAAAATCTGAGCTGATAATTGTCTTTTGTGTGCATGGGGATCGATAAAGTTAAATGAACTGGAGGCACGGGGGAGGTGGAAAAGGTTAAGAAAGAAGAAGCAGCTCTTTCTCAATAAACGGAGGAAGAGATGCCGTTGACGGATCGATTTTAAAAGGCGTCATCGACTGTCGAGCATTCCAATAGGGGACTGGATCGGCGGGCCCTGCACAGTCTGTTCCAGCGTGTACCCTCGTGCGGTCTAAACACTAAGAGGGAGTTCATTTACACGCACGGCATCAATAACAACATCCAAAGCATTATCCGCGCGGTGGAGTTGAAAGCAACCGATTGTTTCACCAATGGACGGCGTCGATTCCCCCTGAGCTACACACAGAATTATGTTGCATCTAGCTCCGTCCGATCCGATGGGAAGAAGCAGTTTTTATTCCATTTACCTTGTTCACAGTTGGGTCCTTTGTGGCCGGTGTTGCACACACAGCTGCCCGCCACGCACACTCCGTGTCCCCCGCATTGAGGATCGATGCACTGGGAGGCAGGAATGTCACACTCAGCGCCCTTCCAGCCGCTGTAGCACTGACAGCGCCCCCTGGTGTACTGGCCATTACCGCTGCACAGCACCGGACAGGCGGCTGAGAAAAGACAACAGGTTAAAAGGATTTATCTTGTATAATATCAGGGGGGGGGGGGGGGGTTGCTGTGTTAAATTGTATTTAAAGCAGATGTCAAATTATCTTTCATGGTCTCTCTTTTGTGATTAAAACTTCAAAAACAACTTCAAATAAGAAAGATTGCACCTCTGGTCCACTTTCAAAGGAATACTTCAAATTTGTTTTTGCAGAGTTAAATGAGTTAGATTGATACAACGTTCCTGTCTGTACTCGGGATGCACTGATTGCAATTTTCCTAGCCATTGTTCATGATTACGGGCAGGTGCACGCTGGTCGGCTGTTGTTATTATCATTTAAGTATAAAACAAATTAGGTTGAAAATAATTTGATATGCTGCCAATAGCTTTTTATGTTCATTTATACTTCATTTAGGCTACCAGGTAGAGTGCACTCAGTGCACTGTGGCTGATTTAGTTAAGCCAGAGTAATGTGCAGATTTAGTTTTTCCCACATCGACCAATCATTTGATTGAGGAATAGGGAGAATTTCTTTTGTCACCCACATTGTTTTGAATGAAAGCAGAAATGTTTGATACCTGGGCCAACAATCTGCATAGAAGGATACCACCATGGATAAAAAAAAGATACAAAGAAATTGGGCTGACTGAACCTTGAAATGATAGTCTTGAGTGACAGAATACGAGTAACATATGAGCTTAATAATGACCTCTGGAACAGTACGGCCCGATGAATCCTGGGAAGCAGTGACATGATCCCGCCACACACTCTCCGTTCCCGTAACAGTTGTGCGTGCACTCCGTGACAGACTCTGTGGGCACAGCAGTGAGCAAGTCCAACTATTAATAACTCATCTTACAGAAAATCTGAAATACCACATTCATATAACATTTGCAAGTGTACGGTTTAATAAATACTGCGAGACAACCGAGAGTCTAACTTTTCTGTTTTCTCTTTTTCCTCTTTTTCCTCCCTACTGCAGTACGAGCATCAGTCACTGCATATATTTACGGCTATCTATCCATGTTCCACTGAGGTCTAAGCCTCCATAACATGTCTGCCACCGCCCGACTCTTCCCATCGAAGCCATGTTAAGTAAAACCACACAGGCATTTTAAATTCGACCAAATAATTCCATTTCCTTGACACATTTTGCTTTCCCGTCTGCTCTATCGACCCCCCCCCCCCCCTTCAACCCCTTGAATGACTGATCATGCCCAAGCCATGCAATCTCTTGAGTGTTAATAGCTCAAATCCTCTTTGAGTTGAAGTTAATCTGACATATCCGACAGACAGTTCTTGTGTTCATTCAACAGACCATCGCTCTTGAACAGCACCCCCCAAAAGACCAGCGCCCTCATTTTGATCTGCGTTAAGAGGGCAAACTTCTTTGTTATTACTCTGACTGGTATTGGATGTTCATTGAGCCAGTGTCGCACCCAGGCAATTTTGACCTCACACATCGATTCCTTCATATTTGTATGGTGGGGATCAATAGAACTCCCCGAAGGAAATAGAAAAACGTTAACTCAACCTTAGTGTTTTTCCTACCTCAAAACCCACAAGGAAATTTCCCAGACTTCAGAAGGCTGAAGAGGATGTTAGGAGGGTATGGTCTCGTATTATAGTGTTGAGCACAATAATCCGCTGCCCTCCAAAGAAAACGTACATCTGCCTCCTAGGTGGCTCAAACTTTTAAAAGCTCCGCTTGTTGGTGTGGTAGCCAGAATTTCAAACAACCTAACTGTTTGCTCATTCAGGCGCAGCTGTTTAAGGAAATTAAAGTCCTCCAAACATGTCATTACACATCATTCCAATCACACGCATTAGCCGTCGCAGCAGATGTGTGTCTCCGTACCCTGGATGATGGTGTTATAGGACACTGTCTCGGCGTTCCGTCCGTCATTATAGAACGCCAGGTGCCACACCGCTGAGTCCAGGTACTGGATGAATCCTGCTTGGTGGACGGTCACCGGATGATCCAGCCGAGCCCTCGTCTCTGGCTCACTCTGAGTCCGATGCTCGTTGGCGATAAGCCGGCTGCCGTCCAACAGCTCCACAAAGTCATACTGCAAAAAAAACAACACCAGAACAGTTTCCGACAGATGCAGATGATTGCTACTTTAATGTTGATGTAATTAAATCAGGCAGTGGAGTGGCAAGGGAGTTCAACAAGTTCATATTTTCCTCTTTTGGATGCTTTGTATGCAGCTTCTCTACTGATTTCCTTAACATTCTGAGAGGAACTCTTCAAAGTCGTAATTCAAGACACAACCAGATGAGGTTTGTGTACCCAGCAAATACTCAGCAATGATAAATGTTGATTTTTCTGTGACAGTTATTTGGAGTTGATAGATGTTGTTTGTGTACTGATGGAGCTGATATGGCTCTGGGGCTAATGCGCAGAAATATTCCAAAAATATACTGTTAACTCAGACAGGAGTGCACTTAAAGAGACTCTGGCAATGTGCTTAGTAGAATCTGTTAAATTAACACTGATAACGTACTGTGGAGACGCATGCACTTAAAACTCAGAGTTACTCACTGCTCGTGTGCACAAAATACAAATAAAAGGATAAAATAAGTGAAAAGCTTTCTTCAATGATTTCTATAAACAATTGCATTTTCTTTCAATTCAATTTGATACAAAACTGTTTATACTATTTGATTTCTTTGAATGTTTTTAATACATGTAATATATCTACCCAGGACAAAACTGACTTAATATATCATATCATCAGTTTATTTAAAGCAAATATGTCCTTGTTGCTAAGGTCAACTAGCAGATGTACAATGTACAGTACACACAGTATATATATATATATACTAGGGCTGGGCGATAAATCGATTTAATCGATTAATTCGAATGTGTGCTTTAAGGCGATGTGTTTTATTGAAAATCGAGAAAATCGCCCCCACCCCTCCCCCCGTTGGGTTCCCGTAGTTGAGTGCGCGCGCATTGTTTACAAACGAAAACAATGGCGGCCAGCAGTGAAGCTCTCGTTCTTAAGAGAGGGAAGAATGTGTCTTCCGTGGTCTGGAAATGGTTCGGGTTCGTGTCATCTGACACAGAACAAACAGCCTCAAACAGAGGCATGCCGCCGAGTGGGAGAAGTGTTGCGCCCTGAGGAGGGAGCAGGACCGCGGGAGCACAAGCGACGCTGTCTTCCTGGCAAAAAATATTTAGAAAAAACATGCACTACTGTTTAATACTGTTGGTTATGTTGTGAATGCACTTGATTTTGTTTACATGCACTTATTTACTGTGCACAATATGTTATGTTGATGTTAGATCAGATGTTGGACTTTTGAAAATGTGAATGGTAAAGGGTCACATACATTTTATTTCATGCTGTGTTTGTATCAGTGTATTCAGTTAGAAAAGCTTACTGTCAAAAGTTACATTTGCACAGTTGTTTACAATGGAAGGCTACTATTTAATGCCATTTAATGTTATCTTTAATTTAATTTTATATTTAAATGATTCAGGCAAACAAAAGAGTGACCAAATACTTTTTGTATACTACAGGCACCTTTCTACAATGTTCAGGTTTTGTTTGCACTTTATTTTTATCAACCTACGAGGGAAAATCATCACAAAATAAAATAAAAAATTGTTTTCAACAGCTTCTGTCATCTGCAAAAATTTGTGGGGGAAAAAATCGATTTAAATCGTGAATCGGATTTTTTGTAAAAAAATCGGAGATTTTATTTTTAGGCCATATCGCCCAGCCCTAATATATACACATAAAATAAACATAACATGTAAATATCTCAGGCTTATTTTTCTTCCCTATATGTGTTGGGATTGCAGCACTCACTCTCTATTTTTTTCAGGCAAACATTGATTTACGGGGTAAACAAGGAGTAACGAGTCATCCCTGCCAAGTGAAACGCGTAAAGTGGCGCATCTGCTCTCACTGCACCTGCTCAACACCTGAACCTCATTTTGACTGTAGGTTACAGAGCACTAAAGCAGGAACCAGTGCAACGCATATACCAGCAGTCCCCGAACAGGCCATAGGCTGCAGAGGAGCACAGATGTAGACAGATCCCCTGGCTAACGTGTCGGTAGCTGCACAGATGTACTGAGCCGATGAAGACTCGGGGTGGAGGAGAGTCTGTGGGCTGCTCAGAGTGTGATGCATACACATTGGCACTGTTGCTGGTTTTTAGAAGAGCTTGGATTTAAATCCAATGATGAGGCTGTTTGCAGAGAGCTTTGATGGACTGGCTAAGCCATTGATTTTTTTACTGATGCACAGTTGACATGTTTTTTTTCTTTTAATTCAATTCCAGACTTCTTCATTTTATAATCAAAAATATCATTTTAATTTAAATACATTTTACAAATAGCATCTTCAACAAAATTCAAAATACAAAATACTAAATTATATTTCAGATCAGCAAGAGTCCACACTCAAAATAACAAAAAAATTGGAGAAAATTGGAGGAAAATGAGTGTTTTAAATTTTTTTCATAAAACAACAGGAAATAGGTAATGCGTCCTATAAGTATGTCCTACTGCTGCATTTATCAATATGTTTAAAAGTAGCATTCCATGAAATGTCTACCGTATAAATAATATGATTTTTATCCCAAACCTGATTTCAACCTCAATCAGCAGCTCTAGGACTGTTTCTGCCTCTTTCAGATAATTGGTTTCCTGGCCCACAATGAAATCCAAACAACCAATTACCAGAAGCAGCAGGAAGCTGTTTTCAGCAACAACAACAAAAAGTGACGATAAACCTGCAGTGTGCACCACCTGTCCACCACCAAATGGCAGACAGACAAAGTTAGCAACTCACAAGTAACTCACCGCTTAGGAGCCAGCATCCCCCCCCCCCCCCAAGAGTTGTTGGACAAAAAAACAGAGCTAAAAAAAGCATAAAATGTTGGACTGACATTCAGCAGGTGGAAAGAGACAGAACTCCACATGAATGCTGGTGTTGCTTTTTTCCGTTTGATGTGTAAGTCGGCAACGGCTGGCAAACACTTTAGGCAAAACAACTTAATAAGCCATATGTCAGAGCTTTCCATCTGTCATCTTGTTATTGAGTTATTCTTTGCCTAGTGGCCAACAATTAATTATTGCAGCTTTAAATCAGTATGTGCACAACATCCAGCCTCGTGGAGCACAATGTGCCAGTTGAAAGAAAGGGACAAGAAAATGCATTAAAACGGGATTTAATGCTCACGAAACACAAACGTGGATCCAACCTTTTAGTTGACTTGCAAACGACAGGAAAGAGGGCATTAAGGTGGGGCAGGTGAAGTCAACACTGATTTAAACCCCTTTGAGGAGAGCGGGGGGGGGGGGGGGCAGGGAAGCGATATCAACCTTGCGGAAGTTGACTTCTTTGTGTTGTTGGCTTGAGGGGGAAGTAATAAAACAGTTTATCCCACGAGTCCTAAACCTCCCGGCCAAGTGCATACATCTCGATTAGCCGATGTAAGAGCCCCCCCCAGCCCCCCAACTTATCCCCATCAAACAATACCAGTGAATTACAGGCAAGACACAGAGTGTGGAGAGACGTGGATGCCCAAAGGACAGAGGAGGACCGCTGCCTGCAAACTCTTCACAGTTTAGATTGAGTGAACTTAGTCCGGCACTTGATAACTGAGTGCAGATTCTTAAGAAAAGAAACAACAAAAGTTAGTTTCTTCGAACTTGTTTGGTTTGTATCAGCACAGACAGACACTCAATAGCAGATGGAGCAAGTCTATGTCTGTGAAAGGTGGAAAAGCTGTTGCACTTAAATGTTGTCTTGTCTTCCAAGCTGTGAATGCGACGAACAGTCGATAGCTCTCATTGGGGTCTTTCATGCTCAGTTAAGTAAATGCATTGATTCGTGCCCCTGATCCCTGAACAGTATGTGATTTAGAGGTGGTCACAATGGACAGTGTCCAGCATTGACACGCTTGAGTGTCTGTGCAACAATTGCTGGAGACATAAGAGCAGGGTCTTGTTAATTAGTACCCTTTGGTCTTTGATTTTTTTTGTTGGGCTTCCTTTTTTCACCTTGAAAATGCAATCCAGCTCAGCTGTTGTCACTCACATTGGACTTTCTTCCATCAAAGAGTGGCCCTAACAGTCTCCACTTGAGTGAAGCCCATCTTTACTGAGAGAGAATGTGAAGGAGGTGAAGGTAAGAGCTTTTGCAGTCAAGTGTGGTGGAAAATAGCCATTGTCTGAGTGCTTCCATCACCATCACCATCACCCAGACGTCGGACATTACGATGCCCAGAAATGTCATTTGAGTGACACATCAGACATGTTGGAAACACTTCAATTTGCAAATGGCAGACATTTAGTGGAAGTGAAAGACGTGCATGCCCACACGGGCAAATCGAAGCTGAGAGGCGAAAACTGAAACTTAACTAGTGCCCATCTCTAATTTTGCAAATGCATACATGTCACGAATTTAAATATTCAGACAGACAGTATGAGAAAAACAATGTTTTTTTTGTTTTTTTAAATTAAAGCACGTAAACATGTTTGTGTAGAAAACCAAAATACAAGTATGAACCTGACAATTTGTATACGTCCCCTTTAATATGCAGTGAAACGGCCTCTTTAGATCCTTAAAGCTGCAATAATCTATTTCTTATATTAACATCTGATCACATGGCTTTGTTTAATGTGAAAAGGGTCACTCGTAGTGCTTATCCCACAAGTAATGTCAGCTACACAGCAAAAGTGTAAATCCAACATGAGTCAAACAGGACCAAGAGAGGATGTAGCTACAAAACCCCCCAAAAGAGTCACAAGCGGACAGTTTCATAGATAAAAAAAATGAATAAAAAACTTTACCTGGGTGTGAGATGGTGCGAGACCCTTTCGTCCATAGACTCCGACCAGAGCGTTCTTCTGTACCGAGATGTTGAACTTTAGGAAGCGTGGTTGCTCCATGCTTAGTTGAGAACGCCAGAACACCCCAGGCGGGACACTCTGACCCACCCTCTTCCCGATGTCGACCTGTCCCGTATCGATGGAGTTGTTCTCCTGATGGAGCACGCTACTCCTTCCTAGAAGACAGAAACACGCCCACTCAGATGATGTCATCAACAGCACGGTTAAGGTGATATGGGACAAATCAAGTCATCACAGAGCCTTTCATGCCATCAGATAAAACCCTCACATCTAAAATACCATTGTGTGTTTGGTTATCAGTAAATGTTGCATTCTATCTTCTGCTTTCCAGTGCTATCTTATTCCCTCATTCAAGCGGGGACTTAATAATAAGACAGCCATATTTTTTCCAAATGAGCAGTGACCAAAGAAGACAGGATTAAAAGTAATGGTTCCCTGCGGTCCATGATGCACTGCTCACGGTAAAATAAGAAGAAGATATAATTGGCTTTTATAAGACTCTAACAGGCCACGTCTCCCATCTTTTCTCTGGTCTTGATGACTCATAGAGTACGGCTTCATCACAGATAAGGTCTAAATGGAATCTGTCAGACACACTGAGCACTACCTTCCCAGAGCAATAACAGCAAATCAAAACAATTTTGCGAATGATGTCCTTAAACTGTGTCCTTAAAGCGCCAGAGATGGAGAGCTGGCCAGTTATAATATCGCTCATGGTCACATGAAAAACTGCAGTCTGCAAGGTGCAATTACATGAATAGATTACATTGTTAAGAAGAAAAATCTGCAAAGCGTTTTAAAGTCCTTGCCGTTAAAAGCTCTATTGTAGCAGGAACGCAAATGTGCTCTTTGCAATTTACCGTGGCAATGACTCAGAGTCGGTGGATGACGCAGAGTTGTCCTGCCAACTCAACCTTTAGTCCCGCCTCTTGAAAGAAGCGTTTCAGTGTAGTCAACCGGTGTATACGTTCGCTTTGAGTGCATCTGCTTGTGCCAGGCCTCCGTTATTTGCATCTCTCAGTGTTGTGTGTGTGTAATGAGGCCATTGCCTGTCACTTTAGCTTCAGTCAAAGCAAAGACTGGAGGCCAAGTTTACCTCTGGGGAGAATAATAGCCGGCTATTGATTGCCTTTAAACAGTCCAAAACCTGCCTCATGCTATCTTAATTAGCAGTACTTATGAGGATTTAAATCTAGCAGAGTTTAAACAATTGAGCTTTTGCCTGGCCCACTCAACCCAATTAATGGTTCCGTAGCCGTGCATTCTAAATACTGCAATGTGCTCAGAGATTCATTTGGTGGCTTTTGTTGTAAAGGTGAGCTGAGACGGCCTGCCTGCTTGTTGTCAAATACACAATGGCCCAAGATTATGATTACGTAGTACAAATCTGTCTGGAATCAGTCAATTAACATTCAGAAGGTGAAAGATCTCAATAAACTGGAAGGGCTGACTGGGCATCATTCGCGAGGCCAAATGGTTTGCTGTCGCAATTTGTCTTTCTTAATGGTCATTTGAACCTTTACTTGATTGAATTAATTTGTGTTCTTTAACCTTTTCTTAAGCGAGCAATTCATTTCAAAAAGCATTAATTATACACAGCTTTATTTCCTTTCATTTAATTTGCATATTTCAAGACTTCGTACAACTGGTCACCACCCTGCTTTGTGCTGAGTTTATTATTTTGTGAAAATAAATAAATAACCCTGATAGCACAATATTTAAAAAGCAATGCTAATCACCTTGGCCAGAATGCAAAGCCAACAAAATAATAAACAGCATCATTCTTGCGCATTACAACTGTGAAGGCTTATTTGAATGTTAATTAGCGGCTTATTGGGATGTCAGTCTTTTATTTTCCTCACCGTCAGCAGCCAGAGCTGTCACTATGCTGGACTGAGTGGGCCCCGTCTTCCCAACTCCTCCGTTCTCAAAAGCCGGCTGGTTGTCCAACTCTTGGAGCTGCCAATTGAGGCCGAAAAGGTGCATTGCTGTGAAATACACACAAAAAAGAAGAAAAAAAAGCTGCGTGGGCTTCTAGAAATGGATAAGCAAATAAGCAAATTGCTGGACAAAAACAATCAGGCCACTTAGGAACAAACGACCTGTGGGAGAGCACAATGGGTGCATTCAATGCGGAAAGGAAAAAACACGAGTTTAACTTCCAACATTTCAGTTTTTTGAGGCTATTCTGCAACGGGTGTTTTTGTGTGTGTGTGTGTAAACACAGCACTGATAGAGGCCAGACAAAGTCATTTCAATCAATACTGAGGAACCCTGTTGCTCTATCATGTTTCCTTGGGGAGCACTGTTCATTAATGTGCCACAGTGTCTGCACACAAACGGCAACTGTATCAAACGGAGCAGAATTTCTATTTTGACACGAAGCTCTCACTTCAGACAAGCAGACCGGATACAACGGAAAAGTGTGGAACTCTCCATATCGAATACAAAGCAGGAAGGACGCGGAGACATGTGTGCGGAAGAATAAGATGGAGGAAGAGAAAGAAAGCGAGAGTCTTTTTAAGAAGGGGCAAGGCAGTTCATTGAGACAGACAGTCACAGCAGGAGGAGGAAGTGAAAGGGCAAGACGCTGCAACACTCTTGTTGGCTTTCATTCAGCCAACCTGCTTCATTGTGTCAGTATCGGATGCAATCAAACTGTGTTCTTGTTGTTTTTTGGAAACTGAGGTGCTCCTGTGAGCGCAGCGAGAGGGCCAATCGCCTTCAAAGTCACCAGCCGGAGAAGATGCTGAGGAAGCGTCTCGATTTCCGACCGTTTGATCTGCGACAGGAACTTTTCTCCAACACTTTCCGTTTGCTGCAGGATGGATATTGACGGCAGCAAATAACTTGAGGGGTGGATGTCGGGTCTGAGAGGATATCAAATGTGAAGGAAACCAAAAGACAGATTGAAGACTATTATGGATTGTGTATCAACGTGTGCTTTGTTAAGAAATAAGGCATGCGTTTTGTTAAAGCCTGCTGATGAATACACTTAGCATCGATACACACAGCACTCTCCTTGGTGGATCAAATGAACAGGTGCTCCGCTGCCTTGAATTCCCATGAAATAATGCAAATTTAACAGTGAGTGATCATGTTTGGTTACACAGTACATTCAGCCAGCATTACTCTGAGTGTCAGAATCCATCTCAGATGCAGGTGAAGCAAAGCAGCCACATCACAAGCAACACAAATGAATGCTGACTGGTTCATCAATATCTTTGACAAGTCTTTTCTCTCTTAATGGACTCGTCTTGACAGTACCTCCCAATGTGAGATCTGTACACTTTAGTTTCTTTTTGTTTTCCACCATCAACGCCATTTCCTGTTGCTGTTGACATCATGGTTTCATCCATCTCCAACCACATTCAGATGAGTGTCAGTATGAGACAGACAGACGAAATCTGCAATTTAACGTAATCTGCCAACAATCGTCACTCACTTAGCAAACAATAGTCTTATTAGTTCATAAAACTGAGTGCATTCACCTTGGCATGTAAAACTATATTCATAGTGACTCACTGTGTATGTAACTTCATCTCTCAGACGAACATGTTGGCGGCTTTAAGCTGACGAAAGGCTCCATAATCCTTAGAAAACATTGTGTGCTGTAGCCCAAATTGAAAGGATCAACTGAGGACATGGAGCATTAACCCGAAGTGAAACACCCTCTGCCTGAAACAACAAGTGACACCTACTCTTGCCAAATGATTGACAACGTGAAATGAGAGCAGGTTATGGTATTACTTAAGGAATAAAAGGTGGCATAATCTTTTACTCAACAAAACCTGTATTTACAAAATTAGCATTAAGTATTTTGGAAAATGAAGCCTTTAAATTCTGAGAGAAATATTGCTCTCTAAGCTGGCTGGCAGAAGACAAGACATCACACTTCATCAAATGAAACACTGAGTGATAGACGGTGCACAAAGGGCTTATTGCCTTATAGCTGAATGTGCAATACGCTTTTTTTAAATTGTATTTTTAATGTTTTGATGCTGGCAGCTCTGTGATGCTATACTTGGGCGGTGTGGTGGTTTGAGCTGATGACAAACATGTTCATGTTCGTCTATAATCATGCTGACATTTGCTAATTACTGCTGAACACAAATTACAGATGAGGCTGATGGAAACGCCTTTTAGTTCTGCAGTTATTTGGTTATAAACCAAAGAGTCAAGCTGAAACTTTGACCCAATGATGGCGCCAGATGAAAAGTCATTGGTCACCACCAACGTTATTAGAATTCATCCACTAGGGACAATGAATATTTCTAGCAAATTGCATCCAATAGCTGTGGAGATATTCCACTAAAACCTACAAATGTCAGCCTCACGGTGGCACTGAAGTAAAAGTCAGAGTCGAAAAAAAACATCTCCGCTGGCTTGCTTCCTGATAGTAGACTCAAGTTCATTTGATACGATCAGTGCAGAGGCTTTCCACAGCTTAACATTGTGCACTCACATCTCCCGGTGTCCCCAAATTTTCGACCGAGTGGGTCAGTGGGCTCTCGTGTATCAGACACAGCACCACAGAACCTCCAAGAGCCTTCCCCTCTTCACTGCTCTCACTGCACTGGGACCTGAATCCCCACTTACCCCATCAACAAATTGCTTTGAGGTGAACAGCCCTCAATTTATGAATTTGCATAAGTTATTCCTGCAGCCTAGGCCAGTTCAATTAATATTTATGGCCCATGAGCAATTCTCTTCCCGAGCAAGAAGCTGAGAAAGCTAGCCGCTATCTCTGAAGTGAAAATGTGCCCTGTGGAACACCTCCACCGACGAAGGGAGGTTCAATTTGTAAGTTCACAACATGTTTGTTTGATCCCTGACATCCACATGCTATTTAGTGTACAGAAGCACAAACACATCTGAACAGGAAGAATGCAACACAAGCCTGAGATAATCCTCCTGGCTGCGCTCACAGCAAATTCCCCATCTTGTTCTCAAGGTTCTTGGTGGTGTTATTACCTGGAAAACACAGCGCTAATTATGATACAGATGAAATTGCATCTCTTCTTGATCGGCAAAATAAATAATGAATTATTCAGCTAAGCAACCTAAGGCATTAAAACATGAAGGAGTCTAAAACCTCTTAAGTGTTTCCTGTTACAATATGCAGAGGATGCCATTCTGATGGCCAACCTCACCGAGATAATTAGTCCATTTGCCATAGAGAGAGGTGACCCATCTGGAGTCACGGTGTGCCAACAACGACTTGGAGCCCAACAGCCTCAAAATGATTGAGATAAACATTGTTTCATGCTGGAACCTGCCTGCACATCTCCCCAGAAACATCCCCGGGGGACTGCTCGGAATAAGCTGCTTTGCTCAGAGCATGGCTAAGATGTTCCTGTTTTCTGGGATAGTAGCTCCTATCACCTCAATTGGACTGACAACATCTCTAACACAAGATCGACCGAGAGAAGGGTTTGTTTGTTTTCTCGGTCCTGTGGCAATTGAAGCAAGATCCATGTCTCCTTCTATAAGTCTCGGTGGGATTTCTAGATTTTTTTTTTTTTTTAGTAGTATTAGATTGGAATCGGAAGCAGTCTTCTTTTCTTTTCTACTCATCACCGATGAGGTAATCCAATCTGCTCTGGTAACTGGCATGGCCTTGTGAAAACCCAAACTGCCCACCATGTCAACAATGTCACGAGGGCCATCACTTTAATCAACCAGCCTTCATGATTCACCGCAAATAGATTTTCACCCTTTTCTGATAAATTACATTTTTTGTGGAACAAGGCTACATGGAATTAAATACTTCCTAAAATCTGTGAGAAGCACTTTTACAAAGCAACTGGTAACACAAAAAAATAACCCTTACTTCATTTAAAGACCTTTTTAAATCAATGTATTCTCTAAATCAATGTCAAAGGCAAACGTCAGACAAAAGACATTTCACATTCTCCTCATAAACATTCTGACATGCTCAGTGCGGATGTTTCGCATCTGGTTTTGTTTGTGCGCTTCAATTTGAAGTGCATTTCCAAGAATCCACATGCTGTTTCTGCATCCAATCAGAGCACCAAAGCTGGACTCGGTCCTGATTGGCCGCCCTCTGTATCTGAACAATTGCTGAAATTCTTCCAATCGGGCCAGTTTGCAGAACTGGAACTGGAAAGCCTCACCTCAGTCGGTTTGCCTCATTTGAATGACAGAAGCTGCTGTTGTTGGTGAGCCATGGTCCAGTTGTCAGACCGTTCTACACGCTGTTCTTCAAATGAATGCAATAAACTAAAAATGTCACTATTTGTTTCTAAATTAAAACAAGGAATATTAGTCTTAACCTGAGCCACAGAAAGAAAACTAAAACATTGCACAGTGAACTTCAAACACAGTCCCATGTTGACATTGAACAAATGCAGGTGTGCCTGTGTTTGTCTTTGAGTTTGTCTTTGTACTAATGGGACTGCGCGGGCTGACAGTCGAAAAGTATTAAAGCATGAGCGCACATTCTATCTATTTGAGTCATTGCACCTGGCAGGAGAATTGGCGATGGATGAAAGAGAGAGGAAGTGGTGGAAACACTATCAGACACCTGAGGCAAGTGGCAGAGAGGGGTGCATCTGTTTAACTCACACTCACAAACACACACGCACCAAATGAGCTGCACCAAATGAGCTGGAGCACCAGGCTCTGGAATCGGGCCAAATATACAATTCCCAAGCATCCGACAGGTCTACAATGAAACAAGTCGGTGATTGTTGAGATGAAAATGTTGTGAATGAACCCAATCTGCTACATCGGTTAGGGACAAAAGCTGTGTAAACTGAGCAGATCTGTCACAGGCGCAGGTACAAATAAAAATAGCAACTGATTTCCGACACACAGAGGAGCAACGAAGTTATATGTGCATATCCATACAAATTTTATGATATAAGATCATGAACGACAACAAGTAACAGAACAGTTAGTCAATAAAGGGAATGTGAATATTGATATAGCACATTTATGACCTCTCCTCCAGGAGAGCACTCCCCCTTCTATTCACCAATAAAACACTGGTTATAGGATCTTCCCAACAACCCCA
Source organism: Melanostigma gelatinosum (assembly GCF_949748355.1). Taxonomy (NCBI): domain Eukaryota; kingdom Metazoa; phylum Chordata; class Actinopteri; order Perciformes; family Zoarcidae; genus Melanostigma; species Melanostigma gelatinosum. Next base: position 24,072,776 of record NC_136638.1, read on the forward strand.
TATTTCTCCTTATACAACTGTGTCACATTTCTCCTGCCTCCATGCTGGATGAATACTTATATACCCGCTCAGGGAGAGAGGCACAGTGTAAAGATTAAGGGCTTGGATGACAAGGGACGGCATGGAGAGGCATGAATCTGTAACAGGTTTATTGGTGTGGTCAAGATTCTAAAGGTTAACAAGAAGTCAGGTTCGACACATGCTGTAAAAAAAGGAAAAGGAAATAATGCCCAAAGAAGGGGGAGAGCATGAGCATTAGTTTATCTTTCTGGCCAAGTTAAAGAAAAAGGATTTTGTGTATAAGAAGAATGAGCAAGATCTGGTCGAAGCAGAACAAAGGCTTTGTGGACCATGGGCTTCTGTAAAGATCAAGTGTTTGTCACCGTTTCCTCCGTTATAGGACTTCAGCTCCCCAACTTGTGTTTCGTTTTCACGTCGCCATCTGTGCTGGACATTCTGAAACGCCCTGCCTGTGTTCTCACATCATCCCCCGAGGACATACATTCTGTGAACTGGGGATCAGAAGTGCGGAGATGACGCACAGCCCCCTGTCAAAGGGAAACAGACAGGACTGCCTTGTCGGACACTGTACTCGGGCCATGTCTGCATATCTGACTGAGAGTCAGACAGACGTTGCTGAATCATATCAGGACATCTGCAATTTCTGCAGAAAGGAAAAGGCAGTGAAATAGAAATACTTCTGGCAGAGATCAAACTTCATACAGATAAAAAATAAAATGAATTAAGAGGCCTGCTGGCTACATTCGCTCGAACACCTCATCTATCATTTGTTCCGTTTGACTGACTGACATGTCTGAAGATTGTCTAATGCCACGCAGATAATGGAGTCATGCTTTCTCTCCCTAAAACTGAAAGAAATATCTTTCTTCTGGCACAGGAATTGCTGTTTTTTATGCATCCGCTTGTGCTGCACCTCCACAACAGACACTAACAACAAGTATTCAAGTGGCAATATTCATGACAAAGCCTTGCTG
>NC_136638.1:24673970-24828970 GCF_949748355.1 Melanostigma gelatinosum
CCTTCCGTCCAGGATGAAGAGGGACTCTCTGGACGGGGTCATGAGGTACTGTCCGAACAGTCCGCTGCCCGCCATTACCCTGTTCCTACTGCTCCATGGCCACTCAAATGACTTGGTGGCCTCTTTCAAGCTCTTGATCATCTTCACTTTGCCGGTGCTCAGCTCCACAAACAGAGCGTCTGTTTGACGGCCGGAGCTACCGAACACGTTATACTGGTGGACCTCCGTGAAGGAGCGCTGGAAGGCCAGATCAGACAGGTGGAGGTTAGTGTGGATGTCAAAGGGCTCCTGGATTTCTCCCCGCTCTGAAATCATCTGGATCCTCATCAGGCCGTCGCCATCGTCAACTGTGACCAAGTAGTGGCCGTCTGGAGACATGTATGGAGTGCCGGTGACATCACGGTTTTGGCCGATCACACTATCTGTTACACTGTCCAGGATGAGCTGTGGCTGCGTGGCGCCAGTGGAGTCAGGCCTGCAGTTGACAAAGTAGTAGCCGCCTAGATGGGTGTAGGTTACAGACTTGGGGATGCAGTTGTACTCCCGTAAGCTGATGTTTTTCACATACGATGTCGTCTCCAGGTCGATCTTGTGGAGGACAGGCTCATTTCGGTGAAGGATGAGGCCAAATCTGTAGAAAATAGAAAAACAAACCAAATGCGTTTGTCAAAAACACATTTTGTCTTCTTGTAAACCTGAAATTATGAGATGTTTAGTCACGTCAGTGGCGTTGCTCTATAGATGGCGATGTCAGTTGGTTGGTCTCCACCTTGGTCCGGACTGAAATATCTTAAAAACTACTGGATGGATTGACATGAAAGTTTGGGCAGATGTTCACGTTTCTCAGAGAAGGAAGCCGATTGTTTGGTAATTACTCAACTGTAATCTCGTGCCACCAGCAAGTTAACATTTTTACTTATCCAGTGAAATATATCATGAGATGGAGTGATGCATACTTTCCGTTAGACACTGATGGTTCTCAGGTGATGTATCTTATGACTTTGGTGATCCTCTGACTTCTGCTCTGCGCCAGCATGAGGGAGTTTCATGTTTTTGATGAAATGTCTAAATGGGATTGTAACTTTGGTGGTTCCTTAACTCATCTAGCACCACCTTTAGTTCAGCGTTTTAACTTTTCCAATACTTAAGGTCATGACCAAGTACCTGCACTACCTCCATCCCATCCGCTTAAGATGTATTCTGTTCAGTGCTACTTAGCATGCTAAACATGCTAAATTAAGATGGTGAAAATGGTTATACCTGTTTAACATCAGCATGTTAGCAGATCAGTGGCTGTAGTCTCTCAAAGTAGTAACAGTTAGTAAACCAGAACAGCTGGCTGAACCTGACAGCCAAAATTTTAAAAAACAAGTTGATAAACACTCCACCCTTCTTTACAAATTTAGACAGCAGGAACTCTTACAAATGCTGTGCAGAGGGTAATTTTAAAAGGCAATTGAATCATGCTTTGTGTCTGAAAATCTATATTTTTGTAATTTTAAGTCATGAATGTGCCAGTAAAGTGTGTTGATTCTTTTTGTACGCTCAATAATTCTGAAGCAGCAAGTGGTAACATTGTAAAGCAGCAACAATCCAAATATCAAGATACATCTGCTTGAAATAAGAAATGGAAATTGATTTGTACTGGGTAATTATGGTAATGGTTGGAGTGGAATCATTTTTGAAGAAATGTTCAGGAGAAAAAATGTAATTATTGCTGAGAGATGCATTTAACCACTTCAACAGCCAAATTCTGGTACCTGACCATCTTCATATTGGCAGCCTAGCATCATCTACACTTCGCCCTCATAAAATTATAGCCGTTTTAGATGTGGGCATGGATCATTGAAAAAACTATTCATTGTAAAAACCCAAAGAGAATGTTCATGGAACATTACATTTTAACAGCTGAACAAGTAGAGGGGGAATATGCAAGGAGCTGACAGGCCTCAATTAAATGTGAATACCAGCTGATCGATGCTGACAGGCTATTGAATCTTGCCGTCATTTATCATCTATCATGCCATTTTAACAGCACGCTGCCTGTATCTGCGGACAGAAAATGGCTGTTTGAAAGCCACGGAGGGCACTATCATTGCTGTGGTGGGGGGGGAATCATTATCCAGAATTCATTCGGACCACTGGCTCCAGAAAGAGGCTTTGTTTTTGTTTGTTTGTATAGAGAAGAGAATTTACAGAAAATAATGTTGAACGATCTTTAACATATATGTAATGCCAGGCAGACATTGATCAGAATAAGCCCAATATTCAACATAGATTGGTGGTTCCAGACTTTTTGAAAATTAGTTTTTTAGAAGTGCTCCAGATTGGTTGTTGTTTGGTGTTTAGTAGCTGCAGGACAATCTGGTGGATTTTTGGCATGTCAGAAATTGTGGTTGATTTTCTTTCAGTTTGAGGAGTTCTGTGTTCTGACGTCCCACATGGCTGCAGTCAAAAGACCTGCTATAAACTGGAGTGCACTTGATTTCACATTATAGGAGTAGTATTTCACATTTTGTGGCTACCTGTTGTCTTGACTGTGTTGTGTAAACAGTTGTCGGCGTCCTCCCTGCCATCTTCCCAGTTTCCCTTTTTGCCGCCTTGCCTTTGGTTCAAAGATGGATTGCGTAAAGCCATTGCTGCCTTTCTCTGTTCTGTTGTCTTAGTGTAATAAGAATTTATTGGAACCATCAATGGAGAAAACAGATCAGGGTTTTGGTTTAACGCTCGGTGTGAGCACAGAAGGTGTAGTTCTGGCTGTGCAGAAACATGCCTGGAAGCTTAAGGTCATTGGTGCATTTAAAAGAGTATTGTCTTTGAAAATATTATTTTCAACAACAGCAAGACAAAAAAAATCATGTATGATGAATTAATAATCAAACACTGTTTGGCCTTGCTCTGATGTGAACACAGCTGGGTTGTGTTATTGGCAGACTCGCATTGCTCTCAGCCAAACTGACAGCTGCCGTTTGTACCAATGATGAATGCATTAAAGATTCTCCCTGGTTCTGCACAACAGGGTTATGTTTAACCAATGCTACTTCACATTTTATCCGCTTATCTTCATGTCAATATTTGCAGTTAAAGAAATGACTGGGTCTCAACACTTTGCTCTGCAGTTCAGTTGAAGCTCCTGAGGGCAAAATTCATGTACAGAGAACAATGAATGCTGCAAGGTAAAAAGATATCCATAACACAGCAATTCTTGTTCAGCCATCCTCCAGCGCAAAAACATCGAATCAACATCTCGCTCGGCTTGTTTTGCCAAAAGGCAGTCTGTGTGAAAAATAGGTGCGGGCAGCCTGAGCTGCAAGGTGCTGTCGATGTGGGTACAAATAAGAAATAACAGCTTTTTCTGCTGACTTGCAGAGCTGCCTGACTGTAGGTCGATGGTTTTAATGAATGACAGCCCCCAGAAGTTCCTGCTTGCTTTATGGAAGCTGCTGAGGGAATCCCCCAGTCATTAAACAATCCCCGGAAGTTGCTGAACATATGTCGGCAGTTTGCACACTGCTCATGTTGCTAAATCGACTGATCAATGCTGCAATATAAACAGCTGTCCGATTTAAAAAAATAACATTCATGCACATATAGATCTCAAGCTCTTTGAGTGCTTCAACTGTATACTGAGATATTCTCCGACCAGATATACAGAAGACTACTTCACTCTGCTGTTAACAAGGTTGAATCATGAGTTCGTAACAAAACGACCCTGTAATATCAGTTATTATATTAATTTCGGAACTTCCAACAGACATTTTTCCATATTTGCTGACTAAACAAATCGTCAGACTAATTGATAATGAAGATTAGCGCTATACAGGATTACTAAAGTAAAAAGATTTATGATTCCAGCTTCTAGACTGAACAATTAATTGAGAATATTTGACACAATAATCTGTTATCCATTCTAGCCACGTTAGCAATATTCATAACAGGACGACCTGGCAACTAAAGTTACATACAGTAAGCTTGTTTTGAAGAGCATCAAAAATGATGAGCAACTACTTGGTAAAGATGGCAAATTTCAAACACGGGGAAAACGCTTTCCTGCAATCTTTTCTGCAGGTCTCAGTGGATCTAATTACAGCAGTGCCAGCAAACCCACACACACACACACACACACACACACACACACACTGGACTGCTTACTCCTCCACACCAGGGGGCCGTTAACATCCTGAAATACTCCAGACCTCCTCCTTGTTCCTGGCCTCTCCGTGACATTAGCCAAGTGTTTGGGACCAGCTTTTCTCTGTCCAAGTTAAGCCTGAGTGTGACGACCGCTCGTGACTCGTGAAAAACCACAGCAGCATGTCTGTGATTGGTTGATGATTAACTCAAATGTGAGGGAGGAGGTGTGGTGCCAACTGTGCCCCTCTGGACACATACCTCAATGCACATTACTAATTGTATCTTGAAAACACATTAGCGGTAATAAATAAGTCGTCCTCGACCAGGTGTGCTAATGACTTAAATGATTACTGATATTTGAGAAGAACCAGCCTCTGACTATTTGCCACAAATACTCTGGAATTAAAGCAGCGCTTGCGAGGAGGCAGGAGTTGTGATTGAATCGCTTTCTTTCTGATTTGCCTCCGATATTATTGAAGAGAGAATGTCAGCAGCTATAAACATTATAGCTTTCTTAAAGTTCAGCTTGGCCGTGTGTATAGATTTAAAGAGAGCACACGCAAACCTGCACAGCATTTTAAATGAGGTCCAGCTGCATTAAGGCTGCGTTTACTTACCATTCTGGGTGCTTAGCAATATAATTACACTGCCTGCCCTTGTTTTAGAAACGTAGCTGGTAAAATCAATGTGTAAAATCAATGTGTGTGTTGTTCTCGTGTAGAGTGTAATGATTGTTTAAGGCGGTTCTGGTTCTAGCTAGTCCAATGTGAAGATTTGCTGCTTTTGCTGTGTCACTTTTTTCTGACATTTTCTGGACTAAATAATTAATGGAAAAAACATAACTTGTCTCATTAACTCTGTGGACAAAAATCGGACATATGACCTCATTTATCCACAACAGTTCTATACATTTTAGGTTGTTGTGACTTTTGAACTGCCCGTCTACACGTGCCGATACTAGAGTTTCCTCCGAGAGAAGCGTGCCTCTCTAATCACACTAACGTCTGACAGCAAAAATGTTTGCTGCAGCTGCACGATTGAATAATTGTATCCTCGTTCTAGTTAGCATAGGGCTAACCTTAGCATAGGGCTAACCTCAAGTTAGGTGGCTCGGGCGGTGCATGCTCAAAAGTGGCATGCAGCAGTGAGCTGGCCAACAAGAAGTGTGGTATACACCTGTTCTGACAATGAATAATTGTGTATTATAAACCACAAATATACCACACTATTTGTATTTTATGCCATGTCACTATGTTGATGTAAATGTATAGTGTATATGTTTTAACCTTACTGAATAGATGCAGATGTGACGTCAACACAATATTTTTCACATGGACGGTCTCCCCCGTAATTAATGCTTTGTTCATGAATATATCGTTATCGTGATGATTATCGGCGTTGATCATTACTAAAAAAAACACATCGTGATAACATTTGTGGCCATATCGTCCAGACCGCCCTTGAACCTTGTTTAGCTAACTCAGCCAACCCTGCTGCGCCTATTTGGGGGAAAAGCTGGTTCGTTCCTTAAAGACTGCCATGTGATCAGTATTTGCATTTCCCATTCTTACTGGCATAATGCCAGTTATTGTTAAGTATCTTTTGGGTTGACAGACTCGGGTATAAAAAGTTAATTCCACAGCTGACTTGACGATGGTTTATTTTTAGAACTTCAGGTGATCAGCCACTGTCTCCTCTGCAGCGCCGATGACCACTGGGCCTTTCTCCAAAAAGGCTCCATTATCACACAAGCACACACTCTCTTTCACACACATCCAAATCATGATTGCAGTATTGAGCCTCAGGAGAAAAAGTGAATGAAATGCCTATGGGGCGAATGTCATTTGCGAATCAATTTGCATTAGGAGCTTTCTTGGATCATACTGGACGCACCTGATGTGGTTAATGATGAGGCTGGAGGCGGGAATGTAGAAGTCATCCACCCTGTCGAAGCTTCTGCCGATCGGCTGTGTGTGAACGGTATGGTGGGAGATTCGTCCACTGGCCTGATTGATCACCTGGTGAACACCAATGAAGAAGGAGTTGGGTGTCAAACATGAGCTCAGTGCTGCTGGTTTCTACTCGTTTAAGTCTGTATCTAGTACGTATTTGAAGCTTACAACCAAAAGGGGGTAGTACTTGTAATTCATGTGTTATTTTTCAAATAATTTAACAGTCTTAATTCATAACAACCGTGAAATAAACTCAAATGAATCACTCAACATGTTGCTTTCATGTTTATCTATGCTTAGGTGCGTTGATTTGAAACATAAGCCTTCAGCCTCTTCTCTTACTGCTGGAGCTTCACAGTGGGAGGTGATGTGTGCCGTTGTCACCGGCGTCTAAATAATACTCGTGCATGCATGAAAGTGGGCAGACATGCGCTTGTGTGTCGGCGGGGTTTGCTTTGATTCTGCCACAATGCACAAAGCGAATTGCCAGAGACCAAACCCCGCATTATGAATTTCGTCGCAGGCGATTATGAGCAAGATTTCCAAGTGAAACCAATCAACACTCGAGCTGAATCAAGACGATTCTAAGAGACAAAAGTACTCCTAAAAATAAATTACCATTTCATTACAATGATTATATTTGTAGCATGATCTTCAAGTCTGTGTCATGGTGACATACGGTGTTAGCATTTGGACGGTGACTCATTTCTTTCCTCTTCTATGGGTCTGAAATCAAACTAAAACTGTAAATATTTGACGGTTTTTACATCCATATCAGGTGAAAATAAGAGGATTGAAACAATGAAAAAAGAAATCCCCTCACTGTTCAGCTCACATGGATGTGACTAGAGCCACACCAATAGATGAGTCATGTTGATATTAGTTTATTGCAGATATTCCGTAAATTTCCTTTATTTACCTCAGTGACAAACAGAATGAGGCCTTCATTGCTAATTTTATGCAAACTCAAAACGTCCTCCATGTTGATTTGATGTCTTGTTAATTCAGTAGACTGTCCATTTCCACAGCACAAATTCACCTGAGTAAAGCAAGACACTTGACACTTCCTCCACAATTTTCACGAAGAAACAACTCTTCTGAGCAAAGAGCCACTCAGAGCAGCAGAGTGGTGAGTATAATGAGTTTCATTTGTACTGATGGAAAAGTACAAAATACTACGTTTGCCATGTACTCTGTTGTAGTAGTAGGCTCCAGGTATCACGGTTATTGTAATGTTTGCTCTTTAATGAGAATTTATATCATATCCATGTTAGAGTACATGTCAACATGAAATTGACGGACATAAAAACCCAAATGTGTGTGTGATAATTCAGAAACAGCTGAGTAAATATACAATAATTAAGTAATTGTTTGTTATTGGCTGATACATTTTTGTTTAAAATATATATCAATCAGACAATGGACATGACAAATCAGCATTTTATCCTCAGTCTTTGTTTTCTTTTCCAATCTGCTGGAGTTCTGAGCCAAAACAATTGAAGATATGTCAGCGTCCACATACTGACACTATTAATTACCCCTCATCAAGCAACGCAAACAAATCAACAGTTTATTATCCCAGAGAGGCAACAGTGATTAATGCCACATTCATGTCATATTGGAAAAACACGGAACAGCAGGACATTTCTTCAATGCCCCGCCAAGATGGTGATTATAAGGTTGTTTACAACATATTAAATATTGTTGAAAGACCTATGCAGTATCTGATGCTCTGTCGATATTAAAGCCTAAAACACTTCACAAATGGTATTTATCGTAATCAGCACGAGGACCTAATGTGGAATGTTTAGATATTTACAGTAATCTAATCCAAAATTGAAACAAGTAGTCGATGACAACTTTACAAGCAAACATGTCAAACATTTTCTGGTGTAAGCTTCTTAAATGTGACTGTTGTCTGCTTTTCAACTGTTGGTCGGACAAAATGAGCAATTTGAAGACATCACTTCGGTCTCAGTGAGGTTGTGACAGGCATTCTATCAATCGAGAAGTATACAGCGCAAAATGATCAATCATTTGACAAGACATTAAGACGACACAAACGCACATACTGGCCCTTTTGCTGAACTTAGATTGAATCCTGACGACGTTTTGAGTGTTACAAACAACTTTGTGGACTCACCTGGAGCGTAGGGAGGCTCCTCTCCATGTCTCCCCAGCTGAGCAGCCACACCTGGTCGTGAGATTTGTCGTAGTGCAGCTTCACAGGATAAGGGTCGGTGCTGACAGTCTGGAAGGGGGCGACACATCACAATCAAACCAAACGGAGGCTTTAAAGACAGCAGGGCCACAGAATAACAATTCAAGGCAATCTAGACTTTGCTTTTGAAGCGATCCTTCTTTGATGTGCTGCGGTAATGCTTCTGAAACGTTTTCCTGCAGACGAATGCATCAGGGGTTGACAGGAGCAAGTCTTCTTTTAACAAGGCAGAGAGTGGAGGTGTGCTTTTTAGGTGTAAGATGTTTTCGGTGTTGAGCTGCATTTCAAATCAAGTGGTGGCAGACACAATTGCTTTACCACGCTGGAGTAATTGCTTTCAGTCTTTGTCCGTTTCCTTGACACACAGCGGCGATATTCCAAGTCAGAACAATAGATGAGTCACGTGTGACAGAAAAGTGCTCCTCATGCATTATGTCCACCTGAGTGAGGATAGACAGCTCAAAGGGAAAGCACAGGGGAGAAGAGCGCAAAAGCAGCCGCTACAGCCTGAACAGCAGCAAGAAAAAGCAATCATATTCCCACAATCCCCTTTGACTGCAGCTCTATTATTTGTTTTGCTATGCAGCTCTAATAGTGTTGTTTACCTCGGCAAAATATATATTGTATCACTGAGAGAGCAAACGGCTCCAGAGAGGGGATATATATTGCACATAAACTGAGAATATCTGTTGAATCTTAACTTATCTCCGAGCGTGTAGTCATCGGAGGAAACAGGTGTTCGCGTTGTTCTTTTTCTCTAGACTAACAACTTCTCTCTGGCTGAGGAAGATTATCAAGAATCCTCAGCCAATATGTTCCTGTAACTTTAGCGCCAAGAGCAGATCTGTCACAGATGAAGAGCGGGAAACATCGCAGCTCCTTTAAACATGTATCCGTGTGCATGTTGTAATTAATTTGGTTATAAAACGCAAAATACAATCTGCTCATTAAAAGTCTTCACCAAGCATTTAATTGGGTACAAATTCCAAAATGCAATTTGCTTGTTATTATAACTTTGCGTACGTCAATCCTATTAATAACTCAATAACAGCGAGACCTGTAACTGGAAAACTAGAATTTGCGTCCCTCCTGCTGTGCGAGACGAGATGTGGGTTCAGGTGCTTAATTAGCAACTGCTGATATAACACAATGAATCTAAACCTCCCAGCGACTGAATAATGAGCTTGTGACAGTCTCTGGGAAAGCAGACTGCTTACTGGCAGGTCCCCGAGAGGCATGCAAGCTGTAAGCAGCCATCACGGTTACACAAACATCTGCAGGGATCGGAGCAACCCTGGATTAGCCGGGCACACCCAGAAACCCACCGACACTGATGATTTCACTCAACGCTGCTCACAAGCAATGTGCTGAATGATGTCATGGAGGAGATGTGCTACTTCCTGGGTCTGCCTCGGGTAAAAATACAATTCCCTCAGGAAAATAAACGGAGCTGCAAGAGTGCACTGCAGAGTGTTTGGGGGATTGTATCTTATACCATCAATGAGGAAACCTGCAGTTGCCATGTTACAATATCTACGAGAGGGTTGCCAGGTTACAGTTTCCGTGAAGAGGTGGGTCTCGAGGCTACTTGGTCCCCGCGTCATTGTGGCAGTTAAGTGTAGGTCTCGACTGTAGCAGAAGGTATGAAAAGGTTCAGGCCGGGGGCTTAGCAGGGGAACTAAAGGTGAAGAAAAGGATCTTAAAGCTGGAAGAGCAGCGTTTCAGAGTGTCACTGCGAGAAGAACAGAGCAGCTGTTGTTGGCTGAGAAGGAGTAGCAGCCTGTTTAACATTCACAACCTATATCTGCAACCTGAAACTGAGATGAGCAGCAGCAGATATGAAATGTTAATTTAATGTACCTGACACAGTAGAATAACAAGTGTAAGCCTGCTCACTGTGACACCTTATTTATCACACTTGATCAAAATACTGGAGGCCCTGATGTAGAACTAGCAGGATACAAACTAGAATTGTGCTGAATCTTTCCGACATTGCCCTTTGCTAAGATTACTAGAATTTTGACAACCATGAACCAGATCTAAAATGGAACCGGCTATCGGATCCCACGGATGAAACGAGAACTTCAGCCTACATCTTTAGGGAGACCTGGCTCCAGCGTGAAAATCCAGGATCAATATGCATTTGACGGGCAGAGAACAGGACTCTGAGGAGGCAGACTGTGTGCTTACATTACTGATGCTTGGTGCTTAAACATAGTCACATTTGATCGGCAGTGTTTCCCTGATGTCTAATGTTAAGATGCTGACCATGTTATCTGCCCACCTCATTTTGCTGTCGTTTGTGTTGCTGCAGTTTATATTCCTCCTGGTTCAAATAAAAACCTACTGGGATGCACTGCTGTTTTTCTGTTGTTTTTTCTAGCGTTGCAAATGAGCTAAAACTCAATTTTGTTTTGCAATGCTGTGTTGCATATTGACAATAAATCATTATTTAATCCTTGATTGGCTGACAGACATGCTATGAAGTACAAGTAAAGTACATATTTTACAAAGAAGTGATATTTTCGAGGCACCCCCTCCTTAGAGAGTATGTATGTATATATATATATATATCACAGTTGCCTCCTGCAACCGTGAGGTTTCTTGGCACAGATTACAATTTTACAAAACAGTAAAGATTCTTTTCATTTGTTCCCCTTTTCTGTGTAAAATCGTCAACTCCTCCCACACATTGTTGGAATGTTGTTGACAAAATTGACATGAACCTGGTTTTCCAATTCATCCTGAAATCTACCTGGACAGCCTTCTGAGACTGGATGTCAACTATGAGCACTCGATCCAAGGTTGGCTGTGTCGCATAAATGAACTTGTCCTTGATGTTGACCACTGATGACCACACACACCTCTGAACCTCTTCTCCTGGCGAGGTGGGGCACACCTCCTCCTGGAAGGAAACAAAAGCACACACACATATTGCCGGTCAACTAATGTTTTTTCATATCACAGGGAACTAGGCCTCATTAAAAAACAATTCAGTCGTTATTCTGTGTGGTTTACTACTTGCGGTCTTATCTCCTGTGCTGATGCGAGTCGTGTTATCTTGGCAACTTCGATAAATAAGCTTCGCAAGGTCCTGAAAAATCGCTCCCATTTGTCCATACATAATCCACAGGACAAAGCCTGCAGACGATCTGCGGCTTTCCGTCCTGGCAGCTCTCGCCTTCCTGGCCAACGGGAACTTTAACCGGCCTTCTGTCTCTGGAGCTTGCCTCCCCCCCAGGCCCTCAAAGCCTCGAGGCTCTGCCCAGTCATCTGTTCCAGACTCTGTGGGATAATTTAGAGAGCCGTTGGCCAGCGAGGATGAATGAAGGTCTCCGACATGGAGGGATGAACTCTTTCTCCCATATTTACAACTGCAGAGTCAATCCGTGACAGGTACCGTCCCACAGGCCAACTTCTCTCAGTTAGAAGGGCATTAGGTGATGCATGAACTTCATTGAACTCATTCAGGGATAAGGGAGAGCAGCAGCATCACTGAGAGAATTTAACTCCTCTCCATTTCAGCCCCAAACTCATCCCGTCCTCTGTATCTCATCTGTGAATAAGCAGGTTAATTTGGGAAGACATAAAACAATCACGTAGCAGAGAGGATGTTTGCTGCAGAATGCTAAAACAATGACAGCGCTTTGGCGTTTTTGGCTTCACAACAAGGTTTCAAATCCTTTGTAGCTGTAACGTCTTTCAGTGTCCAGTTGTAACACCATCTGCCAGTGTGTTTGAACTAAAACAGGTTGGGAAATGCAGTTTTTAAAAGCCAGAGAACCCTGCACTTGGTGAAGTAATGGCTGAGTCATTGGTATTGAACTCTGTGTGACCCCTGCAGTCACTTTGTGCCACTTGGCTTTAAATATCTTCTTATTGCACCTTGAAGAGGTGAGAAATCGAACATCTGATGCACAGCTGTGGGTGTGAACGGAGGCAGCTGTAATCCTCAATGTGTGTGTATTGCATATGTCTGTATGTCTGTAGGTGCAGAGCATGTATGTGATTTATGTCGAAACTGACAGCTTCTAAATAATGCAGATATGTTTTCCCCATCATTATGGAAATGCTTTCACTACACATACACCACAGTGTATATGTTGCATATATTCAATCAAATCCTGACTGCATTTAGGACATTATACTGGAACCACACCTGCAACAATACAATATAATACTGTACTGTGTCTTTTGAACTAAATATGTCTTTAAAGGACATCCACTCTTTTCACTTGCGAATGTGGGTGATGACATCTAAAGAGCCATGCTTAAAACAATGATGGTTATGATATTCCCCAGTTATTAAGCCACTGGATGATTTGTAGTGCTAAGATATTTGCGACACAACATCAGCAACATCATCGGTGGGGAGGAAAACAGTGAAACGGCATCATCCAAAGAGTCAAAGAGAGGGACTTCAGAGGAGCAACTCATTTTTATACTTTTAAGGTGGTTCTCTAAGGTCTCAATCCCCTTCTGTTTACAGTAAACGGGGACCACAGGGAACACTTAAGAGCTCAGGATGTGCTTCTGGTCAGAGTGAAGTGAAGAAAGGAGAGACTCTTTTTGAGTGTATCAAAATAGTTGTTCAAGTTTCTCCTGTTTTTTTTATTGCTCATAATGAACATAAAAATGATTGTGTGTGAGTGATGTTGCTTTTTTACAAACATACAAAGTAAATATATGGTACCTAAACATACCCACTCCCTATGTCTGAAGGCACAATGACACCGCCACTACTCGTGTGTGGCGGTGTCTGTATCTGCATAGACCCTGCACTATATGCCAGTATTTTCGTATTTTGCTGTGTTTGCGACGTTTCTGGCCGTCGACCCCAATAAAACGACCAGGTGCCAGGTCTGAAGCACGCATCCAAGAGGAACCTGCAAAAACGGCGGCCACCGAGCTGAAAAGAAACATAAATACAGTGACGAAAACCGCCAAGTGGACAAAGCTCGTTCCAAAACTAGACGGAATCTGGCATTGGCTTTCACCTAATGGCGAGGACCCTGGGAAGGAGGGACCAACTTTGAATGTTGTGTTTACAAAAATGTAACCGCCAAATCCTTCCCGTTGTGAAAGAACCATTTAACAACACAACGGGACTCGACACAATGCTTTGGCAGCGAGAAAAAACGTGGATGCTCCCTCTCAGCTTCTTCCCGACTGCAGAGGGAAGGAAAACAAAGATACTTCGAGGACTGACTTCAGTACAATTGGACATCACAGTGTTTTCCCACGACTGTGTGTATCACAGTAAAACACTCTGGTAGTTAAGGATAATGACTTCGCTGCAAGATTACCATGAACAAATCAATCAATGCACCTATGCGATGGAGAAAAGGTGAGTTCCAATGCTGGAAGCGGCCTCATGTGTTCACACAGCAATCCCCCACGACAGCACTGGAAGTGGCATTGCAGCACTCGCAGTGATGGATATCCTACAAACACACCTCTCAGAGGAACGCTTGGCTGATTGTTGCTCATTCATGGCACCACTTTATGTATAACAGCCATCCAATAAGCATGGGGGACCCTGAATGAAAAGCAGCTCAGAGGAAAGCATCCAGTTGAGGACACATGTAAATCGAACAGGTTTCTGTCAGCAGCACGCTTTGAATATTTTGATGCTTGAAGGTTTCAGTGATAAACGGTGTTTCAGGAGGGGGGGCTGAGTGTAAAGAGTCCTCCGGGAGGTGAAACCGTCTGCCTGCGACTGCTTGTGGACTGTAAATTAACAGGTGAACCACCGTGAAGGTGGCCCCCGTGTCCACTGGGCATCATTTTCTGTAGCAGTAATAGCCTGAAGAAAATGTTTGACTATCAGTAACCACTTTAGAGCTGGACTAATCAATAGTTTTAGAATAACAGCAGAAGCATTTACTACGTCCAATCCGCAGAGCATTTTAGCTTCTTTCAGGTCATAATCTTTGGTTCCACAACTTTAAAGTTTTGGTTCAATCTGACAGCTGATCGGCAGCAGCAGGCAGCTGTTTTCAGCAAAAAAATGATCCGCTGAACCCGCTGTACAGCCAGACACCTCCCTCAGGAGTAAGTGAGGACTACAAAACTAAAAGTGTTGAAAGGAGACTGGACCTGGACGAGAAAGATGCGTCCGTGTTCGCGCACAGATTCTTTAGAGAAGGTAAGAAGGAATTTGCAAAGATAACCAGAGGGTCAAAGTCTTAAGGAATCATTTCAGGCATTCAGGAAAGTAAAAATAATATTCATTTCCGACCTAGATAGTGTTCAAGTTCTGAGACTTGAATAGGCATTCAACTTTTCATGATTAAAGTCTTTGAATACAGAATTGACACATTGTCACCACCTCATACCTGTTGGCAAACAGTTGCTTAGTAACAAATCCAGCAGGCACGGAGCAACATTAGCATTCATTTGAAGAAAGTAGGATTTTACCAAACCAAACAAACACCGACTGAACAGTACATGACTTCACCTCGGAATGAATCGCGTAACGTGAGTCACAAGCTGATTGCGTCTTTTGCGTGACTACTCACCTGCAGAGCCAGCAGCTTCTCGCTGGGCTTAATGTGTCTCTGTATCTCGCACGCCACAGGCTGAATGACTTTAATGCCGTCTTCATAAAACACGTAGAACATGTTGCCAATGCCGAGACCTGGAAAGAAAGCACAAAGAGCCCCGTTAAACACAAAGTGCACATATAAATAAAATAGATTATGAGACTGCAGTGTGAACATTTGCAACGGAAATTGGCCGACAACATTGTTATCTACTTTCAAAGCATCAAATCATTCAATCCCTCTCATCACAGTTCAGTAACCCGATTACACAAATTCAATTAACTCGGTTTAATGAACGCTATAGTGAATCAGAAGCAGTCTAGACGTACCTTCTTCCCGCCACAAAATGTTTGCCACTGTGAGGGGAAAAAAAGAGAGGAAAGTGCGGTTAAAAATCAATGCAAGAATCAATGGGAGACCTTTGTGAGTGCTAACACCCAAACACTAACTCCTATTGAGGGGAAGAGGAAAGCAGGCTGCATGGAACTTTTATGGCAACTGTGTCTCTGACACCTCGTGCAACAAACAATCGATAGCGCCCTCTGCAAGGAAATAATTTGATACCAAACACTGGAAAATGGAGTACTGTAAAACAGTTTATGGTTTTTAGCTGCTGCATCCCCGAGTATGTGGAGATGCGTGAAATAAGTTTGAAAAACAAAACCGAGACATCAGATCGTCATCCATCAATATGAGCTGTATGGATAAGCCGCCTTAGACACCCATGAGTGGGCCCCAGGTTCTAAGCTCAGATGATTACCATACGTCATGAGGGGGGATTAGTGTGCTCCTTCCTTCAGTGGCAAAAAAACTGTTTCGGCTCCTGTAACAGGTCATTTCTCATTAAATTCACTTAGAGGTGACTAATGATGTGAAATGACGAACAAAAGCCACGCGACACCCAGAGTGCTTTAATGGCCGGCCTGAAACGCAGACCAGCTGGTGGCTTTCAAAGCAGCCGATGGGCACTCTGAGAGAAAAGTGCAATGACTTAAAATGACATGACTAAAGCGTGATGTGGTAAGGAGAACATTTAGAGCCATTAAAAAAGTTATTTTCCATGCAAATGCTGCTACTCAATCATTCTTATCTCCCACCACACCAGCAGCATTTCCCCCTCACACTGGCTTCTTAACTGTGACCTTCTCTCTCATTGTTCATCTGTCCCCCGGTCTTCCCTCTGCTTCCACCCCATCTTCCACTTTCAGGCATTTTCAGCCTACAAACCAATCTGCAGCCCAATTCACATCCGATTCTAATCTCGCCTCCATTGCAAATGCTCATTCCCGCAGCCTCTTGCTCGGGTGGACAGATGCGGGGGAAAGAAAAGGGTAGAGACAAAGCCAACTAGACACCACTGTGCCGTTAGTCAGCCTTAATCTTTCTAAAGTGCTTTGTCAAGGTGTTCCTGTGCACCCTTGCATACCTTTTAGCTCATTAAAAGTTGCACAAAAGGAGTGGGGTCTATAGATAGATGGACAAAGAAGTAAGGATGGGAAGAATATCAAGCAAAACAATGCCATTTATTTGAGATGTGGCAAAAATGGAAAAGGGAGAAAATGGAAAAGAGGAGTTCGAGATGAGATCTTGTGTGCCTCGGTCTTTTCCAATAGTCCACAGTATTGATGCTATTCATCACTTGGCAGAAAGACTGTGGCTGTTCTGCGCATGGAAGGGGCCCATACATCAACTTCATCATCCATATAACAAAACAAGCTGGCTGCCACTGTAGGCGGTGAGTTCACTCTTTCTGGCCGTAATAACTGTGTTTCCAGCGGGCTCCAGACATTGGGAACCGCTCGCCAGGCTCGCCAGCCGCCCCGGACTCCGCAGTTCCTTCCCGTCAGCAAGGCTACATGAATTCAATTAGTTTGTTTACAAGAGCTGCGACAGTAGGGCAAACAGCCCGTGGTGTTCACCATAGTGGCGTGGCAGTAGACGGCGGATGCATAATATCAGTCGAGTAATTGGGTCAGTAGTAGACGACTGCCTCGGGTGTGCATCGTTTCACTGCTCTTTCCAGAGATTATCCCGTCTTGGAAACTTTGACTGCATATGTTTAAATTCTGCTTTCCTTTTGATTTAAGCAGCACACACACACACACACATGCATTGTGATTTACAGACTGTTACAGTTCCAATGAGAAAGCAGAATGGGTAACCCACTCAAATCTTTTCTTCATCTGCATGGATACAAACAGATATCCTCTCAGTGCAGAGACTGATAGCATGCACAGCAGGTATACAGCTCACATCCAGTACTGCAGCTATGCCAAAAAGTCTTCAGATGCACCTGCCAACACTCACTTACAGTACATCTAGGCCTGGATTAAGATGCCTCAGGACCAGAGCCTGTAAACCGTAAGATCAGCAGAAATGTGTGTTTATCAATGCCGTGTCGAACACCATCTTCAATTTTGCTCTCTTAAATGTTCCCTTTTCTTGAATACGTTTGCCCTTTCTTTACAAATCCACTACCTCAAATGTCCTCTTTTCTTAATTGGTTCTCTGTCAAAAAAACATCTTTGTCCAACTTTTGTTTTTCTAATTAGAATCAGGGGTTACTTGACTGACTTTCTTAAAGGCCCTGCAATGTTCTGAATTAGCTTCGTACTCTGAGCAATGGGGAGCGAAACTACCACATCATCTTTGCCAAAAGTTAGAAGAGTTCCAGCACAGGTGAGTTCTTGAGTGTTAGACTCTTGAATAGATGATTAGATGATAGATGATTTAAAAAAAAAATGTTTACCAACTGCACATATTTGAGGGCACTTGAAGATTGAGGGCTAACTTCAACAGCAAGTCCCCGGCAGTACTTACAGTCAGGTAGAATAAGGAAGCTTTTAAAACAACAAGACTGATGACTGCAGTAGAACTAGAGCAGGAAGCCTGTGGAGAACTGAAGGCTGTATCATCTCCTTCAGAGGGAAAGTATTCAAAAGACTTGATTCCTTGGACTCTCTGAGAGTTTAAAAAAAATACAAGTTACTGGAGAGTTTTAAACATTGAAGCGTCTGAGCTCATCACAAACCAAAACTGCACTGGGAGACACTCTGAGGTAAATATTTAGCTGTGCAATGAACCCCCTGCAGTGATAAATAAAATCCAGGTTTCTACTATTTCATCACATAAACACCTGCGTTCGAACCAATTTATAATGGTTTGTAAAGTTAGAACTAAATCGATACAACCTGTTTGTAAGTTCCGTTTTCCAAACTGTTTCATCAAATGTAAAATAAATCACTGTAATTGATTCATTTTACAGTCTTTTTGGGTTGTTTTTGTCTTCTTGCTTTGTCCTCTCTGCTCTCTATGTTTTGCATTGATTACTACTTTCAATAGATCAGTGGTCTTATCATTAGTATCAGTCTTTTACAGAACGCATCATCGGAAATATTCATAAACTGGCATGTTGTAACAAGGCGTTTAAAACTTTCCACTAGATTCACAACATTAATTTCACAAAGCCTTTAGCATGAGACTCAGTCGACAGGCAGGGGGCTGCTGACACTGTCTGGTTAGAGCTCCTTGTTGCTGACAGCGTATCCAACTCTGTGTGAAAGCCCACTGTGATGATGGAGGGACACCACTGCTGGAAACATGGACGCTATTTTGGCACGAGCTGATCTTCTCTATTCAGAGGCTGCGGCGCAGACAGCATGGCGGACCGTTGCAGAATAAAACAGCTTTGTGCAGACTTTGGTGTGGAGCGGTGGTTCTTATCCGTGTGCCATCGAGGCCCGGGAGATCGCAGGGTTTCGTTCCAACCAATCACTTCACCAGCGGATTTCACTGATTAGATCTTCCACTCTGCCTGAATTAAAAGAGTGCCGGGTTTGATTGGAACAAAAGCCTACCAACTGTTAATTAAACGTCAAAAATGGTTTGGAAACACTGTAGAGAGTGAAGTCAGGGGAGTGTGTGGAAGATATAATATGGTAAAGTATAAAGAAGAGAGTACAGAGCAAAGACAGCACAGTCTGTAAAATAGAAACAGTAAAAGGTTGAAAAGATGCAATGATGGCAATATGTCTGAACAAGTCATTAGGTTTGAGAAAATGATGCCAGTAGGCTGAAATAATCCCAAACATTAGAAATTAGTCTCACTAACTTGACGCAAGAAGTCAAAACAATCAGATCTGGATTTAGGAAAAAAAAATTACAATTAAGATTCCTCAAAATAACTTGATTTGTATTTAAAGCTGTGATATAATCTCACCCCATAATAAGAACGATTTAGTCACTGACTCGTGACCGAGAGATGTTTTACAGTGCAGTGCTTTTCAGCCCACTGGAGTTGTCAAGACTTTCTGTTCCTGCTCAGCGATGTAAAGGTCACACATTACTTATGGGCCGCTACAGTGAGTCATAAAGCTTCGAGTAAAGAGTAGATACTGGGAGTCACGAGTAGGTTATGAAGCTAACTCCTCCAATGAAGCTCATTACCTCACAAGTCTACACTCTGTATATCATGTTACGTATGCACTTTATGTACAACACTGGCTGTGGTGGAGGGTAGATTAACCTGAATGGTAGTTTTACTGTCCATAAAAACATGCTTAGTAAGCAGGTATTTATTGGCGATAAAGTAGACTGGTGTAATGAAATATTTCCGCCAGCTGCTTCTTAGAGAGCTGGAAAAGAACCTCATTATTTTTGTCTCCCAGCTTTTGTTACCACTTTTTATATGTATGTATCTAATAATAAAATGAATTTACAAAGTTACATTAACCTTAGCTTGACAGTCCACTGTTAGCCCGTTATAATGTTTCAGCGTCCAATGTAACGTGGTCATTCATTAACAATATTAGCACTGAAAACTTCCCCGAATCGCATTAAAATCGTAATTATTTGCACGGGTTCTGTGGTAATTGTCAGAGCTCAGATAGAATGTTAGTGCTGCTGCCATGTTGTGTCCTCTACGCCAATTATTTTCGTCATGACAACCAATCAAGAAGGAAATGGCCACAAGATGAAATTTGAATCCTAGGCAACATACAAATTACTCAGTTTGCTCAGTACATAACATACATGATAAGAATAGAATGAATGCATACCGAGATAAGTCCTGCACAAACACAACACGAGATAAATTACAAACAGAAGAGGGGCACTAAAAAGGATGATACACTCCTCTGAACCTGTATTGTGAGGTTGCAATAACAGCAAGAATAATTCTATAATAATAATTTCTTCATTTGGCACAGAAGGGCCCTTCAGCTACACTACACAGTACTCTGAAAGTCGCTCGTATGAGGAATGAAGTGCAGCATAATGTGTAGAGACATGAGTTGGGGGAGACCGAAGCAACAAACGCTCGTTCTGATCCTCTGACGCTGCAGAAATAATTGGCACATTGTGAAGGGCAGATATTTATGCCAGTTTAGCGGCAGGCTGTCGGAGACGGATGGCGCTCTGCCTGCTGGTGACAAACTCTGTTAAAGAGATCTCAGAGTAGTGACTGACTGCTCAGGTTTTCCCAAACAACGAAGTGCTTGGGTACATTTGAGAGAAAAATAATTCACTTTAGCGCCTGTGAAGAGAAGGTTTTAACCTTCGAGTTCCTCGGTGGAGAATTCATCTAAAAAAGATCATTCATGCCTCGCTCATCAGATCATATTTGTCAGTTCATCTCCTGCTTAATACCTTATTCAGCCCTTTGACAACTGGCTTAGTAATGTTATTCGGCTCCGTCTCTCATTCAGCCGCCTGAATGAGGAGCCTGGGGCGGGTCATAAACACAATGAGTCCACAGAATGAGATCATTACTTTCCACACAGTCAGAATTCGAACACATTTCCAAATATAATCGCAATGTGTTATTTGAATCTGCGTCTGTTTCATATCAGTGGTATTGGATTCAGGGCAGGCTGGCGCCACCACATGCCCAGCAGCATCTCTATGTCCGTGGGATCAGAGAAGGACATCTTGGAAGATTTCCTGAACTTAAAGACAAATGCCACCCATTTGCAGACGATTAAAGTCAGTACTTGTGAACATGGAATACTAATTGCAAAACTTGTGGGACAATGATTACATACCGACAGTAAAAATCCCCAGGTTGAGGTGAAAGACTTTAGTGAACCTGCATGATTTCATCCGACTCTGCACAGAATCTGATGACAAGCATTTAGTATACCTATAGAGAAGCAGCCAATCTCCTCTCTGATTGTCTCATTTAGTTATGCAGGTCACATAGTCATTCAATTGAGACCTTTTCATAAAAAGTTAAAAGTCCCTCACAGTAACTTTAAATGATTAGGTTGTAAAAGTTATAAAATGCAATAAAAGCCGGATCCAGAGTTTTGTTTCCTTCCTCCGTTCATGTGAATGAGCCAGAGAACGAGGCTGGGCTGAGGGCTTGGAGCTGGGCTTAAAAGAAGCACGAGTGCGCTTGTTATTTGTGATGATGCAGAAGATCCCTGGAAGATCTGGGTATTTCATCTGTTATACCTGGAAGTCCTACTTTTTTTTTTTTTTTGCTTCATGCGCAACTGAGCCTCCAACGCTGTATTCAATTCTCTTTAAACATCAATGGTGCACCTTCTGGGTACCCAGAAAAATACATGCTGAAGAAGCAGCCTTCCTCCTTGCATTCAATGATATCACTGTCACGTCACATTAAGCCTCTGGATTCAGAAAGAACAACGGATTTTGCAGCATGAGCACTTATAAATACAGCACGAACAATGACATAAACGGTGGTGAATTTCCCCTTTAAGCCCATTAGGAAACACACCAAGTGAAACACTGTGTTTGGAAATGAGACAGAAGGATGATATCCAGAACAGGTGAAGTCTGAGCCGCTTGCCGAAGCGCTAATGTTGGCTCCGTCAGTGAAAGGCAAAACCTACACACAAGTTAATTCTAATGTGAAGTTGCATTAGCATCTGCTTCTTCACTGATGCTTTACAAATGCAGGTTATTAACTCTGCCCCATCATGGCCATAGACACCGTTTCCAGGAAGGTATAAGCAGGAAACTGACCAAGTGAAGATGGGAATAACACTCAGTAGCTCTCGATGGAAAGTTCCATGCTTACTTTACTTTACCTAAAAGCATACATAAAGATTTTCCAACAACTGTTGTTATTGGAAAACCTGATGGAGACGGTGCTCGCAGCAAACAGAGATTAATGAAACGTGACCTACAGCCGAATCAATCTTCCTCCTCATCCTGTTTTTAAGGTCAGGCTACCTCGACGAAGAACAACGTACAGAAAAACAAACATTCACTCGGTATTCCATCCAGGGATACATAATGAAATGCTATGCTACCAAACAAATATGTGTCATGATTTTCTGTCTTGTTTTTATTGTTGTTTTATCTGTATTTATTGTTTGTATTGTATGTATTGCATTTTTATTATACTTATTTGTAATGGTGAGCTCGAGCATGCTTTGCTTTCTCTTCATCTCTCTTCATCATGTTACGAGCTTCGTAACATGTTTCTTATTGTGTTAATGCATTTGTTGGACGTGAGTAAAATAACCTTGAAAAGTGTTTGTTCGAGAGATTGTAAATTGTGAATCTTCACCTTTAAATATGTGGAATAAATTAGCATTAATCATTGGAATAATTATTTTCTTTTTTTAATAACAGAATGCAAATGTCTGAATCTGTGAAAAGAACATAACTACACTGTGTCTGGAGCAATCTGCAGACATAATTGAAGTGTGAGATTCAGAGGATATGTGAAGCGGTCGCTGCCAGTGAGTGTGAGAACATGAAGCAGAGCAGGGTGTCTGGAAAGTGCTGACAGGGAATGTGCTGTTAAAGTAACACATCTATACTCCAGCTCAGTGGCGGCTGGTCAATAGAGGGCCATGGGCCATGGCCCCACCATGAGCCACACACAAAAAATTATAATAATCATAAATTATACAAATTGTCAATATGTGTGTTTTTGAACCATGGAATGTACCCAGTAATGTGTGTAAAATATGATATCTGCGCAAAATATCTGCTTTTCCTGCTCGTCCTCTCTGTCTGTGTGCTCGTCGGCTCGTGCGAGCATCGTGTGAGCAGCTCAGACTCTCCTCGTAGCTCCGTTCTGCCTTACACACTGACGTATTGGCAGCTTTCCTCGAAAATATCACCCAGTCGCCCCTTTATTGGAGAACCTAATACAAATATCTGTCCATCTCCAGTGGCTAATCAAAAGCCAAGACAATGCAAATGACAAGAGGGGGTCAAACATCACACCTGCAGCCCTCTCACAGATTTAATGTGTTTTGTGTTTGTTTCACCTTCTTATATGAGAAGTTGCTCAGTTATATACAAGACTGCACTCAAATATTTCCGATTCGTATGATCTTTTTGTTCATTTGATCGAGTTTTTCACTCACAATTATTGATGTACAGCTGTTTCACATGTTGAAAAAGACATATGAGCAGTTTTTTAGAAGCTTAAAACTTTTTAAACAATTTATATTTATATAAATGTATTCATAAATTGTCTTGCTTTTCTGTTTTATTTGTTCTGTTTGTTTATTCTTGCACTTTGAATTGCTGTAGTAGATGAAATGTGCTTTATAAATAAACTGGCCTTTAGACTCCGAATGGACAGAATTAATTAAACAGTTTGTTTTCACACCTCTCTCTGTTCCCCCACACACACACAGTTGTTGGCAGTTACGTTAGAAACTTCTCGACTGGACCTTTTTGTTGCTATTAAAATAATTACACTTGTAAAGCTGAACAACCCTCTTTCTATCTCTCTTTTATCCCAGACTTCTTGTGATTTCCATATGAAGAAGACAGAGCTGGTTGAGTGGAGTGAATAAATGAAACACGTCTGGTTTTGTTTCTTCTGAGAAACAAAGCGAACATAAACTACACAAAGACAAACTGCAGCGACAAAGAGAAACAACGGATATCAAGCTCGAATTAAGTAACAGGGACATGATGGGCCAATACAGTGTAGAAGAGGGTAATTAAAGAGCCGGCTTAATGGCGATCTCTGCAATGGTCATGTTTTAAAAAGTTATTTACGTTATTTTAACGACGCAATAAAGTTTTTCCAGATGAGACAGTTTTGTGTATTACCACCAAAGGATTCTGAGAGTCCAATATTTCTTGTGTTTGCACTTCTGTTTCAATCACCTTTAAGGATAAGGCCCTTTGTACGTCTTCTTACTGTCAACGCATCCCATGAAAAGATTAAAAGCAACGAGGAACTGACCCTAATTACTCCAAGTACTGTTCATTAATCACACGGCAAAGCCTCATGTAGCTTATTCCTCTCTCACATCAGCGAGTCACAGTACTGGGTATTATGTAGTAACATGGGCACTGTAGTTATTAATAAACTTTATTTTTTCAGGTCATCTTGATGAGCTTTCGACCTGAGAACAAGAGACATTCATAATCAGACTTTCATCAAGTCGAAGTGTCACAAATGTCTGGTTCCGTAGAGTAAGGATTAGCTGCGTTTGCTTCTTCTATAACTTTGTAAATTGAATATCTTTGTCAGAATAATATATTAAAGAAAAGTTGTTTTTTGGTCCTTTCGTGCTATTTGTTGTTGTCAATAACACCAGATTTATTCTTCAGGATTGTTTGTGCACATCGTGAAAATATTTTAAAATAATTAAGCTAAAGTTGTTATCAAGATACGGTAGGGTAATTTAAAAATGCTGTACCGAGCAAAACATTTTTAAGGCTACAAAAATGACTTGTGAGGGAGTGTTTTCCAGGAGCAGAGGTAAAGGTTTCACAGGTTTCACAGGTTTCACAGGTTGAGGGCTGCAGGCGGTGTGAGCTGACACCTCGCTTAAGCCTATAAGCCTCAGGCTCACGGAGACAGACGATCCAGGGAAGATAGAAAGTCGCCTTCCATTTGCTCACGTATAGTTTCTGAATAAAGGTGGCATTCGTGTAGGAAAACTACAGTGGGTCATGTATGCAGTCAGTCAGATTTTCATGCCAGACTACGACAGTGTAGTAAAATCAGTTTTCCTTCTCTCTACCTTTCGTAATGTAAAAGTGCAGCCACGTCTGTCTGTCTGCTGACATCCCTTTGAACTCTTATCCTCTGGGGTTGCTCACACCAAAAAGGGTCTTCAGTAACCGTCTCCCAGCACCATTTTGTCCGGGGGTACAGCTTCAAAAAGCTGCAAAGCACACGGGTGACTTCCGACCACGGCGAGCGTGATCCTCTGATGCGCGATGGACTGGGTGGAGGAAGTGCCGCACCGCGGAGATGACATCTAAGCACATTGGGTGTAGGAGAGGTGTGGGCAGTGTACACACTTAACATGTGTGACTTGACTGCACAGTTCATACGTGTGCTGTTTGGGATCCCAAATTACCCAAAGGAAAGAACGACACACTAACAACTGGTCTTGAACCCCAAAGACAGATTCTGACATTTCAGAGAAGGTCAACGTTAATTACCGTGCTCTATTCATGGGGGCAGGATACAAGGGGAGATTGTTTGTGTCGGAAAAAAATGCCTCCACATTTGAATAAGAAGGTTACTCGTGTCACAGCACTAATGCTACACGGTTACATATTGACAATGCCAAATACCACCTTAATCAATTGATGCTGCATGCGTGACAAACATCACTGATGTAGAGTGACAGAGAGGAAACAGTGGAGATGCTGATGTTGAGCAATGGTTACGTCAACTGACAGAAGAACATCTGACGATATTTTTTAGAATAAAACAACATTTGTAATTTATTAAGCAAGAGTGCCAAACATGCACTGGTTTCATCTGTTAAAGATCAGCACTTCTTCTGTGCTTTGTATAATTGTATGCATCATTTTTGGGGGTTTTGTACTGTTTTTTTTTAAGACAAAATAAGCATTCTGAAGATTACCTCAGACGTTTGATCGGTATTTTCACTGTTTTACATTTTTATAGACGAAAAAATGATTTTACTGAACATTACGTTACGGCTGCAGCTAATGATTCTTCTCGTCATCGATTAATCACCGAATTGTTTAGGGATGAAATACCCATCGTCATTTGCCATGGTGATGTTGATGAGTAACAGGCCAAAGCAAAAAGGTATACAAGGAAAGAAAAAAGAAAAAAAGCTGCAAATCTTCATATTTAAGAGATCAGAAACAGTGAATTTAAAATGTTCTGCCGGCCCTTATTAATTAATCAACCTATCGTTTCGGCACGAATAACAAACAGTGGCAGCACTACTGTACACCAGCATGGAGGGGATGAAATGTGAGAGACCAAAATGTTTTCCTGAGTGGATCGAGGGTTGCGTGAACAATTGTTCCTGCTTCCAAACCAGGACATGAGGAAAGTATAGATAGCATCAGCATTATTTCGCTCGCAGAGGCTCTATCACTGCATCACAGGACATAAACTATTAAGAACTGAAGGGATGAATCATTAAGAGCTCCATTTGCATGACTCCATTATCCCTTGGGAAAAAAACAGGCGAACGTCATGACTTATACGTACAAGTTTTGCGCGCGGAGTCTTCCACAAATAGCGACGAGATGTCCTCGTCTACGCCGGCATCATTTTTGGCGATGCAAGTGTAGGCGCCGGTGTCTTCAAAGTGCACATTACTGATGTGCACCTCGCTACCATTAGCTTTCAGCAGCAACAGAGAGGGAGAACAGACAGAAAAAGACAAAGATAAAAGGAGACTTCCGTGCTACCATCCTCTCTAATATGTTAGGAAGGAAGGTGAGAGGTTTGTTTTGGGGAGAATTCAAAAAGGTAGGAGTTCAAAGTGAGAACGTGGCGCATGTCTGCCACTTGCTGTGTTTCTGTGAACACTGGGGTGGTAAAAGCTTTGTTGTGCAACCTCGAAGGAAAAGCATTTGGCTTTGCTGTTAATTGAAAGAACGACAAAGCATTTCAAACATAATATTTGATACATTTAAAAATGCTATCGACATTATGAATCTCTTGATGACCTGAATTTAACATCTTTAAACTGAAAATGGACAGAATAACCAATGACATCGAACATCAACCGGCTAAATAGCGTATAGCGTTTGTTTTTGTTCAATATACCGGATATTTCTTGAAACATACATTTCAGATTGATCTGCCCTATTTCCTCACAATAAAGTTAAATATTATTATCAGTAAGGACAGCAATAGTCATGTCATATGTCACCTTACATTTTAAGTGCTAGCAGCATTTACCAGCAGTAGTGGGAATAAAATAAATCAACAAGTGTCAATGCAGTGAGCAGTAAACTCTTGACTCGTTACCTTGCAGGGTGAGCTGTTTGGACAGCTTGGTTGTGATGTCCATGCCGTTCTTCAGCCAGGCCAGCTGGGGGCTGGGGATGCCCTCAGCATGGCAGCGCAGGCCGGCAGTGACGCCCGGCTCCCTGGCTTGGCTCTCTGGGTAAACTCGGATGACGGGAGGAACTGGAATATGGAGGAGGAGAGGAGAGGGAGACGTGAGATCAATAAATGCAGTGCATCCCACGATGTTGTTTACTTAAGTACCACTTGAGGAGTGAGGCGACCTTATTGAACGAGAAGTTTTAGAGAAGATGCCAAGTCCTGAACTTATGCTTTGGCATTAGCATTGCAGAATGCCTTTAGATAAGGTTACCGCGCTCCGCCAAGCCAAACAAATCAGATAGATAAATAAGGGAGAGAATCTCGGTTCGGACGTTATTGATTTTGCTCAGCCATCGATTTTATGTTACCTTTTGTCAGGAAGGGAATGACGGGATGGATGCAAAGAAAAGAAAATGTGCGAAGGAAGAAAAGGCACAAACTGAATGCCGCTGTCTACTGCAAACTCTTCCAAAAGCTGACTTTACACATTTCTGCACATTGTGCCGGAGTTTCACTTCCTTACCCTTCTTTACCTTACCCTGACGCAAAAACAAACAAAACAAACTATCCTCCATACTGTACCTCCAAGAGGCATAAATCAACAGGAATCAATAAAACACACAAATACATTAACAATACCAATTCATGCAGTGGCTGAGAATATGCCACTGGTTTTGCTCTACACCCGGTGGCTAAATAGTTTCGAGTCTTGCACCACAAAACATGGAAAATATCAAAAGAGTGAATTTGAATAATCCTTTAAAGAAAGACGCCTTCTCCGAGTACCATGACAATGATGAAACCTTTCAAGAAGGACAGTAGTATCTCGGAGGAGAGATGCTGACTGAAACTTGGACTGTGACAATGAACTGTTTACAGAGTGACCACGAAAAGGCGGCGTGAGTCATTCCACAACAGCCTGTCACATATGAGACGACAACCTGGCAGCGGTTTAAGTAGGGACATCACTTCTTTTTTCCTTCTATCTTGCCATCTTGTTTTGAGCAGTCCCTCGTTGCCTCTGTGGCCCAAATCGGTGTCCTCTTTTTTTCCTTCTCCTTCCTGAAACAGACTTCAGAGACATGAGCGGAGGCTGGAAGTGAGCGTCTTTGGCAGAAGCAGAAGAGGCAGACGTGCTGTGGAGACTATTTCCTGCGGGCGCCGGGTTAGAGGGAGTCTTTACTCAGCCAGGTGAGTGAAATGACTGAAGATTGGTGCCACGGCCATCTGGTATCCACGGCACTCCCGGGCTTTGAGGCTCCAGTCGAACTCACTGCCAGCACGCCATCCAGAGAGGGCCACCGAGGGGCTCCTATACGACACTCCGGTTACTTTACCAATCACAGTCACAGTTACTGCGACGGCCCTCAGCGGTAACAAGGTTGACTGGATGGAGCCCACGGAGGCAATTATTTTGTACGATCTTTTGAGTAAAGATTATTACTCACACTTAATATCCTCACAGATGCCTATACAAGCTTACAAACGCTCTCTCTCGTGTGTGTGTGTGTGTGTGTGTGTGTGTGTGTGTGTGCAGCTCCTCTTCTCTATCTGCTTTTATTATCCTTCTTTTTATCCCTTTATGTGTCGTGTTCACTGTAAATCACCTTGTGACAGCCGCGGTTGTTGAAATTGCTTTGTGTGTGTGAGGATTGATTGACTGTAGAGCTCCATCTTTACATCGGTCTTCCTGAACGCTCACACAATAAAGAGCAGCAATCTCAGTGTTTCCAAAAGGTATATACTATGAAAGCATTATGTAAATTCTGTGATTTGATTTTGCATTTTCACCTACAAGGATTAGATCCTGCCGTCTATACAGCATGTGTCCTTTTGGCTGAGTGTGCCTGAGTTATAAATCAGGTTTTTGGAAAATAATGGTAACTTTGCAAGTTAAGTGGTCGTGGGTAAACAAAAACATGATGATGAATTCTGAGAATATCACCAACACAACTGGTAATATAGAAGATTAGAGCTGAGACAATTAATCAAGTTGATCGGTCGATCCCGAGAGAATAAACTGTCTTGATAATTGATTAATTGATTAATTGATTAATCAATTGAGTTTTCCAAACCAAGCTTCTAAAATATGAGATATGCTGCTCTCCTTTGTATTGAATGACAGTTAAGTTCATACTTTGGGGGTTTTAACTGTTGTTAAAAGGAAGAATAAATAACGGGAGGTTTGACAATTTCTTTTCTATTACACTCTGTGTCAACTTAATATCCCAAATGTGATCATTACTAGGATACTAGCTTGTATGTAAATGGCCTCATTATGAAGGCCAGCCAATGGTCAACAATTCCTTTTTCTCAGGCTGAAGTTATAACAAGTAAGTTATACTGAGTTTTGAATAAATTGAGTTAATCGTAGTATTGTAAATTTATGGCGAATATAAAGATATTAGCAGTAGTTAAGATGATATAATATCAAGACTATAGTGTCAGAGAAGAGATCATGAGAAACATCTTGTTGAACAAGCAGAATGAGATCAAAATCAATTCAAATCATCATGTGTTTGTGTGTTGCAGGGGTTGGGGGGAGATTTGGGGGTCTTGGCACACACAGCATGAACCTATGTTGCTGGCCCACATACACAACAACCTACAAATCAAAAGTCGTATCGTGCGAGCGTGGATCGACCGGAGTCCCTTCAGCACCTCATTAATAAAAACCTCTAAGGCACAAAGCTGCATTAATTGGCTGTTGGAATTAAAGCAAAATAGATCCACGGGACTTTTAGTTCAAGAACAAACTGTATTGCTGCCACAGTGGTTACAGTAATCGCTTCGACACTTCACTTTGAGCAAAGGCTTCAGCACTCACACACAGTAAAAGCAGTGCAGATTCAAATGCATTATTTCTGCTGAATGCTCGGTGATTAGAGCACAATCGATCTGAATTGAACATAATATTTCTCCAAGAAAACTGCTTTTTTAATAAAAACAGGGCCATCTTACATTGGAGAACTTGACATACGTAGATGTCATTACCGTTTTTCTCTGTAGAAGAGGAAGGTGGTGAATAATGTGAAGGAAAAACAGAAAAATGATCCGAATGTAACTCAGCCGTTTAGAGGCTCTTCAATGGTTTCACACACTAATCCTCATTCTCTTTAAGATGGTAACAATTGAATGAGAAACACCTGCAGGATACAGGTTGTCATGTTTAATAACTACATTTAAATGTTAGTTGATATATATGTTGTGTGATTCTGTGTTTTTCTAACCTTCAGAATCAATCTAGAAACAGGTGCTGAAAATGGGAGACAGGGCAGTGATCTTATCATCAGGATGGTCTTTTGTTAGAGCCAATACAGTAAATAGAAATACCTTCTGATGCCATTGAGACTGATAGAAAATAGATAGCATGGCACTGAGATCACATCTCATCTCACACACCCTTTTGGGGTAAATTGCTGGCGATCTTTGAGAAGATGGAACTGGTTGGCGCTTTGTGCTGAAGACGTCGGCACAAAGTCAGGAGTCAGACGGGTCACAGCGAGAGAGCAGGTGCAGTGCGTGGAGGGTCGTAATTACAGGGTATGTAAGTGCAGGTGCAATCAGTGCTGTGGTATTGGCATACAGAGGTTGGCTGAGGCAGAGCAGAAGTTGCAACTGGGTCCTCTGTAGGATTTTCATGGACCTAATTCAACAAAATTCTGCGGTGGGAGGGGCACGCAGCCTGCCAAAACTTCAGTAACCCAGCCTAGTTTCCTCAGACATCCAAGTGAGGTTTCCACGCAGTTCAGCACGGCATCATTACATTGGTGAAGATTGAAACATTGTTTAAATATTTGTATGAAAAGTGAGCATATTGGGTCAGCAGACAGGTGTCCAAATTAGTTTATTCAAAAGTGTCTGTGTTATTAAAAAGCAAATAAATGAGAGGAATGTGGACTAAATGAACATGACGGGAACAAATATACATGTTCTTAGCAATTTGGTTTGTATTTTGGGAATGCAGGCACAGACAGTACAGTATGTGGACTAAAGCCAGCATGGTTTCAGGGTTGTTCAGCCATTCAAATACGCGTGTTGCTGTGTCTGTTGGTGGTTGTTTCCCATCAGAGCTAAACTAAGCTCGAGTGGTAAAAAAAAAATCAAAAACTGTGAATGAGACGCACACACCTGTAACAGTTGTTGCCAGTGGACTTACAGAGATAACAACTCTTAAATCAGAAAATGTTTTGATTGTTGTGAAAACTGCCGCAGCTTTCCTGTCAACTGATAATGAGTTTGTCAGGATGCAGACGTCTGATTATCAGGCCATGGGAACTGTAAACGATCATACTTTTGCAACATTAAAGTGCTTCTCGTCCAAGTTGGAAACCTTGACCTTGTGGTGATTGTTGTTTCTGAAAGGGTTTAATGTGTATGTGTATATGTATATGACAATAAAAATGGTTTCTTCTTCTTCTAAACGTATTGAGTTAACAGAGTGGTGTTTAAATTGAGTTAGAAAAGATTGAGTTAGTAAAGGTACAATACGGGACATGAGCACACGGTGTGAGAGCACTAATGGAGAAGTATTTCGTTGCGGGACGAGAATATCACTTTTGATAAACATCAACGAAAAAATGTTATCTCCACTAAGTGCTGCATTTCTGCCTTTGATGAGTACTGTTTAACAATGGAGCTCATCACTTCTCACTTCATTCTTCAGCCCTGGAGCTCTAAAAGGGATGTGACACCACTGTTTGATTCGTATTAGCTTTGTTTTAGGTGTCGATTGGTTCCAGTGTTCATTATTACAGTTCAGGCCTTGTGACATCATCATAGCTGCTGTAGCAACTGAGTAGTCAGCAGGTGAATCCGGTGTTTGTTAGCTCGACACCTCTACCTGCTGCTAATGATGGTTTTACAGCAGAACCGAAGGCTTGAAACGACAAATATGCTTCTGGCTTTCGTTCAATTCAGTTCAATTTCACTTACACGGTACAGCCCAATATCACGAATCACAAATCAGCCTCAGGAGGCTTTACAATCTGTACACCACCCTCTGTTGTTAGATCTGTGCATCGCATGGGAAGAACTCCCCCAAGAGAAACCCTTAAACAGGAAAAAAAGATGAAACATCACAGGGAGACATGCAGAGAGATCCCTCCCTCTTTGAAGTGACTCTGCTTTTATATATTGATGTTCAATGGCATTAAATGGTAAAATGAAAGCACTGATTAAATGATTGAAAGCATTTAAAAAAGCTTCGGTAGCATCCAGTGTTCTGCTTGAAGACATAAATAAATGTTCCTGCTTCTCTCACAGTAAATCTGCATCTTCCACCGGGTCCCCAGCAGCCGCATTAGCTACACAGAACCACGACACTCTACTTTTCCCTCTAAACAGAAAAAAGTGTGTTCTAAAAAAAAAGTGCAGATTGAAAATACGTCACTTACGCACTCCACCATGTGTGCATATGTAAACTCAACTCCTGCATATGTAAACTCAACTCCTGCGTGCAAATCAGCGTTTCCTTTCCCCCGGACAGTCGAGAAAGTGGCGAGTCAAAACTCGATTCAGACAAGATGTGAGAGAAGTTGCATTCTGACGTGTTTCTGAGAGTCAGGAGAGCCACTGCCAGGAGAATGCGACACTGCAGGGCTGACAGCTCCATCATAAAGCTCCCAGCCCGTCGTCGATCACTCAGCAAGGCTCCCATCGGCCATGGCTGCTGAGGAAGATGAGCAGGCGTGCAGACTCACACACAAACACCATGGCATGAGACTACTTCAACACCACAGTACTGGGAGATTTCCAACAAGCTGTTCCAACTCTTTAATCAAATTCAACACGCGGCTGTTGCTGACAAGCGTGGCTGTCATAATCATTGGATTTGCGAGAACTGACCAGGTAACCGTGACCAACACGTACTTAAAATAACACACATGATCCTGTCCCCTCTCTATCACATACATACAAACACACACACTGTACACACACACACACACACACACACACACCGTGACAAATGTGCTCACGCCTTGATGAAAGCCTCCTCTTCCAGTTGCGATTACTGTCCCACCTGAGCTTCATGCCTCTTCGAGACACGTGGGAGTAATGAAACGTGCATCACGTAGCCGGTGAAAAAGTACTTTTCAAGGGTAAAACTACAAAGCAGAAACTGCTGGAGCTGTTCTAAAAAAAGATCTGGGACAAAAAATGAAGAAGCATAATGGATCTCCAAGGAGTACCACGATGTTTGCATGCTTTTTATTTCTACCACGAAGGAGGAGTCATCTTCAGAGTGCACCCATTTTCTTCTCTTATGTTGGGCATTTTATTTTATTTCTCATTCAGGGATCATGTTTCTTAAAAGAATGATGAGCAATAGATTGCATATATATATATATATATATATATATATATATATATGACTAATGACAAATATATGACTAATGACAAATTATGTTTTCAAAATGAATGCAGCTTCCTTAGAAAAATAAATGTACTTTTGCAGCAGCAGAAGCGGTTGGTGTATTTGACGATTCAACCGCGACTTTCATTAATTCGCCCCCCAAAAAACAATTTGTTTTCTGCTAAAGTGGCTGGGAGAGTGGACAAACTTTGCAGCCACACTACAAATTAGATGCAACTTTATTGATTCCTGTGGGTAAAGTGGGGTCACCGCAACAAAGAAAGGGCAATAGATTAAACAAACAAAACATACCGCAGATAATGAACAATCAGAACAAAATGTACATCTCAAGGACAACAGTCCAAAACGCAGAAAGCATTGCAGTGTCTTCATCAACAAGAGGCAGACAATACAAGGAGGCTGACTGACAATACAAGCTCACAGACAATGTACAAAGTGCATGTGTGGAATCCACGAGGGACATTTCGATGAGTGTGTGTGTGTGTGTGTGTGAGAGAGTGTGTGCGTGTGTGTGTGTGTGTGAGAGAAAGAAAGCCCAAAACTGCTGAATGATCCTCCATTCACAAGCGTACAGCAGAGAAATCTCTCAGGGAAATGAAAAGTTTCCCTAAAAGAATCTGCAGTCTAAATTCCATCTCCTCTTCTGAATAAAACTCAGAATATTCCATCTCTTGTCATCCTCCTGTGGCCTCCCAGTGATGGACAGCACTCCGAATCCAGTTTCCCAGAATTATTCTTTCAGCCATTTCTTAATTGAGTTTCTCAACTTGTCAGTCGTCATGGCAGGGTCCTTGGAGACTTCACCCAGACTATGAATTTGAAATGTATAGTCTGCGGTAGAAAAGGTCATCTGGAAGTTTCGTGATCAATAACGACCAAAAGTCACATGTCTCATGGGATTCGCCCTGTTTTTGTAAACACAATTGGTTGAATAAGACCTGTAGATCAGTGCAATTAACCTCGGGGTAATCTCTTGGAGGGATGATAATGAACTGTAATGAAGATGGGGAGCTATCGACATCGACACGATGCGGTTTATTCACATTCAACTCATTAGGACCAGAAAACAGGCTCATTCACACAAACTCAACCCTCAATACACCTTTTCCCTCGCCACACAGGTTCACCATACCGACGACTAGCTCGAATTCATTAGCAGGAAGTGGAAAACAAAACTTTTCTCAGATAACAGGTATCAAGACTAACTTAAAGTACAGGCCTTCCAAAAACAAGTTGCATCAAGATAACACTGTTACTATTGGTTGAATGAGACGGAATAAATATTGACAGACACGGCTGCCGGTGTCACTGTCAGAGATTGTGATTTGCTATTTCTGATTGGTTGTCAGTCCCAAGATGGCAGGTCTTACGTAATATGAGCCCGCTAGAGGGCAGACGCCAAGTGAAGAGTGAGTGAGAGCAGAGGAGAGTGGCGTGCTGCTGCCAACACAACTGTTTTCTTTTAGAAACAGAGATGGACAATGACTGATAACCCTCGCTGTGAAGTATTCTGCGAGCTGGCAGTCACACAGTCGGGTGTGAGGCGCGGCCGGGAAGGAGTGGAGCGATGGCGGCAAGCGAGCCAAACTCACCTGGATCTCAGGTTAGGTTAAGGCGCCCGTCCTGTATTTGTAAGTTATTGTCTGTTAGAAGCTGGTACAGTCATACGGCTCAGTGGTAATTAAATCCCCTCGACCCTTGAAGTACTGCTGGGGAGGGACCCTTTAAGAAAGGACCTGTGTCCCAGGAATAATAACACAATATGTTTTTTCACTGACTCTAATTTGCTGCATCCGTATAGCGCCAGGAGATGCTTCCTATTTTAAACATGTATGAATGTACAGGTAGTGATGTGTTTAAAATGACAGGAACCACCAACTGTGATTAATTTGGAAGCAGAACTGTGTTCAAAGCTTGAGCCATCAGACAAAGAACAAGAGTGCGAGTCACACATAATAAACAGAAAATTGAAGTAAAAAGATGTCACATTGAGGCAAATCTGTTTGACTTCAAGACTTCTCTCAAAGATAAGAGCTGTTTGAACAAAGCCCTTTGACCGAGGACAAGAGACTATGATACCACCATACCATACCACTTTGCCAGCACAACAAGGTACAAAAGTACAAAAGCAAAACTAGCCGTCTTTAAGTTGAGCAAGAATCTAAATCTCCCATCTGCGAGCCATATAGTGGCTGATGGTCTGTAGGGAAATCTCTGAAATGCTCTTTTTCGTCCTGTCTGGGTCTTGTTTGGTGAACAGCAAACCGTCGGGAATGAGAGACATGTTGTGTTCCTGTTTGTAAATCAGATAAGACAAGAGACTTTAGCAGGAAAGCTAATATGGCTGTTCAACGTTCAGAGTGTTTTGTAGCAGGCTGCTGTCTGGCTCAGTGCAACCGTCTGCTCTGCCAACGATAGAACGCTGACGTTTCTGCTTCATGCAAGATTGGATTGGCTGTATCTAAACATGGTCTCCATCTACAGAGACAGATAGCAGAGCGGGATTACATCAAACTAATGCAAAACAAGGGGATAAAACCAAAAAGGACATTTGTGGTTACTGATTTGTTTCCCCTTTAAAACAAAGGACAAGTGATTTACCGAGCACATATGTTGTCGTAGACAAAAGAAATGCAGTGAAAAGAGTTGATCGTTAGTGGTTTGCACTGAACAGCAAATGGTGAATTCATGAACAAAAAAGTGCATTCAATCTCTGTGTTAGTCTCTTACCATTCACTTGAAGAGTGTGGGTCTGAAAAAGTTTCTCGTAGCCGTCGGCGTGACAGGTGTAGTTGCCCATGTGGGTCGTGGTCACCTTGGTGATGTACAGTGAGCCGTCATCTCCAAAGTCCTACCAGCGAGAGAAAGAGGAGAGAAAAAGGGTCTTCATGACTCACAGAAAGAACTGGCGGTCTCTTTGCAACAGCGATGTCAGGAGGCATTTGAGGCTGGAAATGAACGGCTTCAATACGAATGCAAAAAGCCTGCAGTGTGCAGATGACAAGATAAACACGTTCCATAGCACAGGCAATGGGAATTTTTACAATCGTTCAAAAGTACACATGTCCATCAATCTAAGTCAGGCGTGAAAGCCATTTCGGTGCCACAGAAAAAACGAATGAGGAAAAAGTCAAAGTCACAGTGAAGAAAAATTGTTTTCTGGTACGTGTCATTTTTCCAATCAGAGGAAAGTGATCTGATGAAAAAGGACTGAGGCTATAATTGATTAGCATATAAATTACACAGCGTTAGCTGCTTTCACAACAAAAACAGGGCAATACAGCGCCGCCGACATAGAGTCAATCAGGATAACTTCCATTACTCATGTAAAACGTCATTGTCCCTGAAAAGGACAACATGCAAGTCCCACAAATACACAAAACGTGTTGCACTTCAGTTACCATTTGTGCACTAATGAAGAGCCAACTAAAACATGATGTGTTCATGCTGTGTTGTGATTATTAACCCTTGTGCCTCACATTGAAAAAGTTGCTCTTATGTCCTTAGAGGACAAAACTATGTGTGTCAAAACACTGCAATAAAAGTATTATTATGTTTCACTTCATACCAGATCATAACCTTTTTGTTTTGTATGTTTTACATAACTGTTTTATGAGGGAAAAAAACACCAAAATGTAATTATTTTTTGTTCATGCCGGAGGGGATTTTTTCACAGGATACATTTCAATGATTAGCAACAATAACAAAGTGGCAGATAAAAAAAGAAGAAACTCCAACAGAAATGTCCTCTTTCTAACTATAACTCATAACTGACCCGTTCAAATTAAGCTTAAAATGAGGCATAATTGAGCGTGAAATATTTGCAGCCATTATTTGCATCATTTCTTTTCAGTCTGAAAATATATAATAATAATACAGAATGTGTCAATGATTCGCAACAACATTGATTTTGATAGATTTCATCAAATACAAGAGATAATGGGCAGCGATGCCTCTGAAAGCCTGATATAATTGAATGCATCATTTTGTGATGTAATGGGCGTGGGATCAAGCATTGTGGTTTTAATGGGAACGATTTGAGTGTCCATATTTTGGCTGCACAGTTTATTATGGACTTGTTGTACGAGCTGAGGTTGAATTTCCCCTCACAGCTTTACCAAAATGTCTGCCATAGGCAGTAACACAGCCAACACGATCAAAAATATGAACATAAAAAGCCAAAAAGTCTCCCGATTGAGGCACAAGGATTACGAAACTGAACACAGAGAAAATGGTGCTGGACAAGAAAAGAGAACAAACAGAAGAATTAGTTATTCAGCTGGAGCACAGACAGAAGCCCCCAAAGCTAATGAGCCCATTGACGGTGTGATGAATTTGTTTGGCAAAGTGTAAATATGTGCCACCGTTTTAAGATCACACTGCAGTAAAATGCCATCTTGGCAATGGAAAGTCATCATAATTAGTTTTTTGATGATATGTAGAGTGTTACTGTGGAATCAACCTTTCCTGTTCTGTTAACCTCTATAGCCCTAAAAGGAAAAATGTATATATTGTATTCCTACTCACAAACTTAAGATTAAAAGCTATTTATAAAATTTGCTCCAACTTAAATTTATTCATGAGATGTCTTAAGTTGTTTTCGCTTCATTTTGACCAATGTCATCCCTGTTTCTAGATGTTTATAGTGCTTTGGATTGTTGGTAATGTCAAATCTGAATTGCTCACGGAGATATTGAAGTGTTCACAGAAATAGAATTTACTGATTTCAAACGACAAACACATTTGCAGAGTAATATATTGCTAAGAAAAAGTGTTTTTTCATAAATTCTCAAAGATAACACATGAACTAAATCAAGTGATTATACATCGTCAGGGATAACGTACGAGCAAAATCTCTGCCTGTGTTCACAATAAAACGTTTTCACCTCTTTCCAATGCACCGCGGCTTTTTCAGAAATGAACGTGCTCCAACAGCCTTCGTTAGAGTCTTCTTCAGTGCCCACCAACTCAACGAAGGCCAAGTGCTGAAACGTGTTGGTCCCCGATTGCTGCCACGCATTAAAAAAACATGCAGATATCTTTTAGTGGAGTGAACTTTGCTCTTAAGAATGTCTAAACGTCTGCCCACATGCTCCTCGTGGCTCACAACTGAACACAGCATTCATTTCATGAAAAGACTGAAATAATTAATGGGCTTCTTTCAGAAGAGTTCAAACCAAGAAAGGTGCCTTTTTCTAATGAAATAGCTTTTAACATGCTGATCACATCTCTGCTGGCTGTTTACGTCTTGGCATTTAGCTTCTCCTTCGATGTCTGCAGACAAGCGAGGAGAGTCAGCCACGGCGTTTACAGGCACACGGTGTGTTTATCAGTTCCTCCCGGCGTGCTCCGATCTAACTCACGAGCCCGGTAACGGCCCCAGCTGAGTGAAGCATCAGAGCTTCGCAATATGAGGGGAAATCGATGGTGCGTTTTGGCCCCTTGGGCTGAGAGCATATTGTGTCACCTTCTTCAATGAAAAATGAATGGGGGGGAGAAATGAAACTCAGAGGGCTGGAACGAGCCGCGGCAGAGGCTGTCGACATGATTCCTGCACCTCATCTCGCCACCCTCACCTCAGCTATCAGTAGCACTCAGCTCTCTGCAGGCAAAGCAGGCCGGTGTTCCACGAGTCAGAGAGAAGGGTGACAAGGGCGGGTAGAGGTCGATTTACAAATAGGCCATGGCCCTCAAGAAACTGTAATTAATAAAGCTGTCAGTGTCATGTCGCCCTCTGAAAGGACACTAAAAAGCCACCTCGTCGGATAGCTAACCTCTACTAGTGACGAGGCGTTTCAGAAATCGGCCACTGGAGAAGTTGGCCTCATGAAACTTTGTGAGAGGAACACAATCAGTTGACTGAAGATACCCTGAGGTGTGAGAGCGAGAGCAACATATTTACCCAGAATAAAAGTGTATTGAGGCAACGCCACTAAAAAGTGGGTGGTAGTTTGACATTTAAGTGCAGGTTCACTCAAATTACAAAAAAAAAAATCTAATTTTCTCACTTGTTTCTGGTGTTTAACCACACAGATCGTTTCAGATTTGTGAGCCAATGTTTTGATATTTAGAATGCTAACATTTCAGCCTCCACCTCAATATAATGAAGTTGAACGCAATCGTATTCATGGTGCGCGGCGCTTTGAGAAACGACATTTAAAAAAGATTCAGCAGCATGTGTTTTCCGAGAAACAGTGTTCCCATTACTCCGCATGCATCAGCCACAGCCCTCACTGTTAACAGTTTCTGCTTGAATCACTTTTCACAAAAGAAACCTCCAGCAAAACTTGTTGATAGTGTTTACTTATCACTCAGAGTAATGAGGGCAGTTTCTGGAAAGAGATGTTGCTGTTGGATTTCATTTTTTTCCGATGCTGTGTGAGCTTCACAAAGACAATTCTGTTTACATAAAAGAGCTACACTGTTGCACCGGGTGGCGTGTTCCTTCGTTAGTATGAGCGAAGCCACTGTTGTTTATTTTGCCCACCTGTTTGGGAGATTATTAAGCCTTTTTTAAAATGAATTAGAATTTGGTGCCACCTGTATTTGAAGGTTTCAGTTTTCAAAGTGCATAAAAGTGCTTGAGACTGGGAAGGGGAATAAAGTGAGCTGCCTTGGAAAACCGGTCCACGATGGTAAGCCATGCTCCGATGTGTAGCGGCGGCAAATCCATCTTCCTGGAGTCGTCACTTGGCCTGGATAGAGTATGCACACAACAGCCATACCTCCACGGCAACAGGTTTCTCCCCCTTCGAGGCCTCCATTGGCTACCAACCTCCCCTTCTACCCAGCCAAGAGGTCGAGATTTCCGTCCCGTCTGTCCAGATCAACCATTGCCGATGCAGAAGAGTCTGGAGAGAGACTCGTGCCGCCGTACTTCGTTCTTCCGAACAAAACAAGCATCTGGCTGATCGCCGCCACACACCCGCCCCCACCTATCTTCCCGGCCAACAGGTCTGGCTTTCCACCAAGGACACACCCCTACGCACTGAATCCAAGAAGCTCTCTCCCAGATTCATTGGCCCGTTCCCCATCGTCTCCGTTATCAACCCGGTCACGGTCAAGCTCAAGCTCCCGCAATCCATGAGGATCCACCCTGTTTTCCATGTGTCTCTTCTCAAACCCGTTCACTCCAGTCCTCTGAACCCTCCGGCTGAACCCCCTCCACCCCCCCGACTCATCGAAGGCGGTCCGGTTTACACAGTCGACCGTCCCCTGGATGTCCGCCGACGAGGTAGGGGTTACCAATACCTCGTTGATTGGGTGGGGTATGGTGTGGAGGAACGATGCTGGGTTCCTCGCTCCCGGATTATGGATCCAGAGCTACTCCGCACATACCATCGCCTGCACCCCGATAAACCTGGCGGTTCGCCGGGAGGCTCCCGTTGAGGGGGGGGTACTGTGAGGATTTATGTCTGACTCTGCTGTATTTCCCTCAGTAGTGTCCTCCTACGAGTCCCGCCCACTGCCGCGCCTCTCTCCGTAGGCACAGCTGTGCCTCATCTCCTGTGATCGCCTCCAGCTGACATAAATACTCCTGTCACTCTCATCCCAGTTGTCAGTCCGTCCGTTTACCTACCTGGTATTCCGACCCGTGAGTAGTCAGTTTGTGCACTCTCTGAAGATCCGCTACTAACGATGCATTTCGTTTTTTCAACTTGCCTGCCGTACAGTGTCGAGCCTCGGGTTTTCAGCTGTACGAAGAAGCCTTCCAGTTAGTTCCTCGGAGATCAACTGTGTAGTCTTGGCGTTCCTGTGTCGAGCCTCGGGTGTCACACAGACGATCCAGCCTGCCTGCCAGCCGCGGACGCGGACCGGCCACTTCCCGGCTGAGAACTGTCAAACCGCAATACGGTTTGACAGTTCTCCTGTCGGCTTCGTCTGCCACTCAGCAGGATTAGCCACTTTCCGGCTTGGAACTGTGCGGAGGCGTGGTGACGCCTCCTATTGACTTTGTCCATTTCCTGTCTTTTCCCTTGACTGAGAGAAATAAACTATCTTGGTTTTGAAATAGAACTCTGCTGTCTGAGTCTGCATTCGGGTCCATGAACACACCACATCATAACAGGCA
Source organism: Melanostigma gelatinosum (assembly GCF_949748355.1). Taxonomy (NCBI): domain Eukaryota; kingdom Metazoa; phylum Chordata; class Actinopteri; order Perciformes; family Zoarcidae; genus Melanostigma; species Melanostigma gelatinosum. The sequence goes on from NC_136638.1 coordinate 24,715,553, forward strand.
GTGGATGCTCACAAATATTAACAGCCTGCAATTATGGAGAAATTGTCTGCAAGGCAATTTAGAATTAGTCTGTGGATAACAGGTGCAGACAAAATCCATTCTCCTCTCTGGAAGGGCCAACAATGATTGACTGGAAGTCTGAGAGCCAAAAATAAAACTGGATTAAGCCGGCGATGGTGTGCTGCTCATGTTCTATTGGTGCTTTCTCTTGGTGCGGTGGTGGCTTGCACACAGTTTTCTGATGAGCCACCAGAGACACATGCCGATTCACTCACTGGTGGAGTTCCATGTTTTGGAGAGAATCTGTGCACTTGCAGAGGTTTTAAACTCAGGCTTTGTTGGATACCAACAAAGACAATGGCACACCTCCGAGGGTCAAAATACAGCGCGCTCTCTCAGTCTGAGGAGACAGATTAGTCCCGGCAGTAGTTTAATGCAGACTCACTTCATGAAGCTGAACTGGCATCAACACAGCACTCTGCATGCACCATGGAGACAGAGGAAGTGTAATTTTATGCAACGACAATAAATAAAGGCAATGTAAGGATCCCGAGGGTACCAAAATGGTTTGGGGTCAATTAAAATGCAAAGTGTTCGTTGCATCCTCCTTTCTTCTCTGTTGGATCTCCAATAAATAACTCAAGCTATAGAAAACTCAAGGTTTTGTGGACTGAAATCAAATGTTGACGTCTCCAGCAGTATGATGGTTGCAAACCACAACAGGCTGAGCTTTGATTGATTACCACCACAGCTTGTTCTTCTTTCCACTCTCAGTACAGGAGGAAAGAAATATATTAAAAACTTTTGATGTAAAATGATAGCAATGTTCTACAATTTGAAAAGGTAATATGTAATTTCAGGTCTATGCTGGTCCATGCTTTCACTATTCCAGCTATTGACTATACTGAATGTACTGAACAGCATTTGGCAGCAGAAGCTTTCATCCCTTTGAATTGAGAATACACCCGTGCAAGATCTGATATTAGTCACCGGGGAACTGATGACTGCGTGTGAAGCGCAGACAAAGACCACATCAGGTCGGGACACTGAACTCTGCTATGTGTCTTCAGGCAAAATCAGGAGATGAGACAGAAGCTCTATTGAATCTTCAAAAAAAAGAGAGAACTGCAAGAGTTCTTGTTAAAAAAAATAAAAATAAATGCAAGATAGATCAAAGCCTGCGTCGCTCACCTTGCAAGACCTCGCACCTCTGTTTCTCTTCGCTCCTATAAATCCTCAAAGATATTCAGAAGCGTTTTCAAGAAATAATCTGGCTTGACATTTCTTTCTTTTTGTTACACCCTGCCCTTGCATAGATCTTTCCTGGTCATAAATTGTTTTAAAGCAGTCCTGATATATAATAGAAAATGACATTAAAAGGCAAACGGTGGGAAAGCTGCCTAAAAATGACGTTGACGCCGCTCACACATCACCAACAACTTGAACCTGCGCACTGGTTTAGAGCCAGTTGATGGTGCCAAGGATGACTGGCGACAGCTGGCCGCCTCTTCCACATTTTAAGGGTCATCAACATTTAATGACACATTAGTGGCTTCGCTGGGTCTCCTTTTATCTACTGCGACACTGTTGACTTAATTATGCACAGCAGAATCACACTCATCTTGGTCCGCCCTGACACACAGAGAGGCAAAGGGTAGGGCGAAGGAGGTCTGGCTTGTCTGTACCTCGCCACATAAGTATCAGTGCTCCCGTTGATGTGGAAAGAAGTGACACAGGGGGCTGTGCATGCCGATTAACACACAACACACACACACACACACAGACTTTCAGCGAGTTGTAAAAGTAGGTTCTTCCTCGAGGGCTGAACCCCTTTGGTATCCCCCTTTCATCTCCTGTCTTTGTCTGAAATCCCTGTCCCTCCCAGCAGCCTCGAAACACAGACACCATGAGCACAAACTGACATCCTGGATTACTGTCAGACCTACAAATACAAAGCCAGCGCCGACCGTCAAATAAAACGTGCTGACAATCCCAGCCACTGCCAAAAAAGATAAAGTAAAAACATGACGAAAAAGAAATACGGGGTGAAATTATTTCTAATTTGCAGCTCTTGCTCTATATCAGTCGTTAAGAAGTGATGATGCTTCACAACGTGAAAACACCATAATCACACCTGTGTGCCGCATGTGTTAGAGCCATTCCACTATAAATACCATGGTATTTATAGTGGAATGGCTCTAGCACATGCAGCGCACCTCTACCATCTATCTATTAATGTGCCCTTTGTTCCACTACCTATCGACCGATCCTACTTATGCACCCATTTATCCAGCTATGAACTATACAGTCAGAGAGAGAGTGACGCCGGCTCTTACGTTGATGTCTTCCAGGTTCAAGGAGTTCAGATATTGATGGTTTCTCTTCCACAGTATAGGAGGCCTCCGCTCCCCTGCGATGGCACACGTCAACACGGCGCTCTGGCCGACGGTGACTGTGGTGACGCTTACTTTCTGGTCATCTGGGAGAGTGAGCAGGTACACATCTGTCGGCGAGAGGAAAAAAATACAAACACAATGTCAGTCAGATTACTGACACCATAATGTAAGTTCTACTTTCTCTCTATCTCTGAGGACCCTGTGTTCACCACTATGTACTTCTTCTTTTTAGCTAATGCTACAGAACAGCCACTTTTGGGAGGCACAGCGGCTGCTGGTCTGATGAAACCTCACCTGAAGCGCGCTGCTATGTAACTAGAAGTTGGTTTAAAATAAAGCTAGGCTCTCTACATTGTGGTAAAATCCCAGGAGTGCATCCCTTCTGATGAAAGTATCATGCAGAAAGAAAAAAAAAAACTGTGCTGCCAGAGAGGCTCCCCATGGAAACACAGCCCTAGACCTCGACGAGAGGTGGAGCTTTGCTTAATTAAGTATTCCTGCAATACCTAAAAGGTGTTGAAACATGTTTCTGGTGAAGTTGTGCTTGTGGGATCTGCGGTTCATTTCTACTCATAACTGAGAGAAAATGCTGCCATTAAGAAATTGGTGAGCGGTCAGCATGGCTCGTTAACGCCTTTTGTGTGTCCAGTATTTTGATGAGACAGCGTACACTCATCCATTCTGTGGTGGTATTATGTGACGCTGCCTGTGAGAGAATGCTTTTTAATCTTTCTTTTGGGTAATGAGCAACAGAGCAAAAGGAAACAGAGACTCCATTTGTTCTGCTCCTAAGGGCATGAAATACAAAACCTAATGAAAGAGCAGGTCCAGCAGACAGTGTGCACTTGCCACAGTCCAGAGAATCAGGACGAGAGCGCCTTCAATTACAGCGCGACTCCGCTGGCCCTGTACAAGCGGCCTCTGAGCGCTTTTTAACCTTCTCGGTCATTTGCGGCTTTTGGTTCACTTGTTGTGTCTTTGAACTGTGAACTTGGCGAGCCTGTTAGATCCAGGCCAATCAGCCCGGAGCCGTGAGACAACTCAGACTTAAGCTCCAAGTTAAGACTTCTAATCTCTCATTTGGCCCAATGAAACCCTGCGAAAACCCGGCCAAATCTCTGCCAGGATTTCATCAAGTTGACAGGATTCATAACTATTAATAGATAACTGTAAACTGTGATCTTCTTAGTGGAGTAGAACTCGAACTTTAGATGAGTATATCATTAATGGGGATTTGATCTTTGTGGGCATTTGTGAGACAACACTTGTCCCGGTGTGATAAAAAAAAATCAAAAATCAGTGTGATTTGATTCAATAAACTGATTAAAGAAAACCACAAGTAAAAAACGAATTAGCATTTTCTCTTTTTCGTACTTCCCATTTTTTCTCTTTACTTTCTATTAATAGATAACTGTAAACTGTGATCAATTGTGTTCTTCCTGTGGGAAATATTACATGTTTTGGGTTCAAAAGATCCAGGTGAACATCACTTTTACCCAGGCTGCTATTTTTATATGAGATGTTACTGTTATTGTGGGTACCCAGAGAGTCAAAGAACAGACACAGCTTGCAAAGCAATAGACAACGTGTCTGCTTAACTTTCCTCACTGCTTTGGGGATAAAAAACCCTACAGTATAATGTAATTATATAAATATATATATATATTGTATATATATATATATATATTTTATATATATATTTTAACAGTCCCAAATTTTGACCTCAAATACTAATACACTGTTGAGCCAACACCTGTGTGACAGAGTTGACAAAAATTGAACATCATCAGCTCCATGAAGTTTGTGTATATTGCTGTGCTGTTGCATCAGACTGTATCATATATTACAGATGGTTGCGGTGCCCACTGCCGTCTTGCAATACCAAGCAGCTGTGAATGATGTATGTGTATGTGATCTTTACCAGCCAACGTGAAGTACGACCATGGTTTGATTTGGCGAGATGGTTTCTAGATCATTTATTTCGTTTTTAACTGTAGAATTTGGAAGAAATTCACTGTGAATACTACATTATCACAAATTACACGCACACAAAACTAATTAGAGAGCAGGTTCAAACATCAACTAATGAGCCAATCTGTATTTATTTTCTAAAAAAGCAAACACGAGCGTATTCATTCATTAGTCAATCTCTTCCAATAGATGATAACAATATTTTGTGATGGCCTGCTCTGATGGGAAATTTCTCTTGTCACGAACATAACCCGCCACTTGCATATGAAAGGAGGGGTTTAAATGGAACATGGAAAGAAATAACCAACTTCATGAAGCGACTGAAACGTTTCACCTGTGGCCATCGTAATGTGACAGAGATCATTTGATGGAACGCGTTTGACCGGTTAAAAGCTGTTTGTCTGTAATAAAGACACGACGGCAGGAGCGATACGAGAGCCAGCATGGACAGAGGGAAAATAAATTACTGGAAAGAAATGAAAACATTTTAAGGAGCCATGCTGCGCTGAAATGTGAAAATAATGATGAAAAAGAATCTTTAGCCTTCAACTGATGAACTTCTTACAGACACTGTTTGGATGACCTCCAGGGCACTAATGGTACTGAGTGGCAAACCCTCAAAAAACCATCACTCAACTTCACCTTTTTACACTAATTCATGAGTTTATGATTCATAATTGTGTTATTAATTATCATTACATATTTTGATATATTGATTAGTACATCTGCTACAAGCAGTAACGCCAACGAAAACTGCAGGGCTTCTTCAAAATGGCTCATCTTGTGAGGCTAAATGCTGTAAGAATACGCTGGGCTCAGTGTATGTGTAAAAACAACCAAAGTAAACATACGCAAACCAATTAAGGTTGTCAAGCAAACGCAAATCTAAGACAGCAAACAAAAAACGATGATGACCCCAAAGAAATTCATAAATAGGAGAATAAGAACGGGGAAAGTATAACCCGTTAAATCCGCTCTGATGCAGAAAGTAAAGAATTAAGAAAAATGGATCTTCCATCAGTCACGCATGGCTAATCCCAGATCCTCCCCCTCCTCCTCTGACACTGATAGCGCCATAGCCAGCCGATCAACCCCATTCAGCCACTTGGAGCGCTCCGTGATGTTGAGGAGGTGGTGGGTGGATACGCTGACAAAAACCTCCTTCAATAATGTCCTCCCTAACCATTCAATTACAGCCCCCTTGTATCTTAATGCTTGTGGTATACGCTGCGAGCGACAAACTCGATTTGCCGCTGATCCCCAGGGGGGATAGAAATGTGTGACGCTATCGGGAGAATTTAAGGAAGAAAGTGGGCAGAGAGAAAGCTAGACAGGCTCCATCATAGCTTTCGCTGGTGGATGGAGGAAGGAGGGGAGGGAAGAAGGAAGAGAGGGCTGGATTCCGACCAGAATGAGAAACTCCTCGGAGAGATGGGAGTCTGGGCTGCTGGAGCCGCCTCAAACACTTTGAGTCCTGCACCTCCTCTGTGAAAGATTTATCAGAGCAGGGAGTGGCCTTGGCTACTCCTTTTTTTTTGTCTGATTTGAGGCTTGAGGGACTCAGCCCCCAGGGAAGGATCAACCTTCACCGTCCAACCTCTAATTAGTGATTAACGGCGAAGTCCAGACTTTTGATTTACTCTGCTCTGCTCCCAGAATGGGATGTTGGTCAGTGCCGCGGCGAGAGGTAAATCACCTATTGCACTGGAGGCAACAAACTTGTCAGGGAAAATAGCCCGGGCCTGCAGGATGCTGCGAGGGGCCGGCTGCATGAAGACAAATTGCACTAGTTTCTTCGCCAACCCCCTCGCTCCATCCTCTGTCTCTGTCGCTCTCCAACACATGCCCGCTCTGTCTATCTCCACCAAGTCTCTCATTCCCCCGACACACTCCCTCTCTCTCCCGCTCAATGATGTTCCATATTGCCAAGGCTGAAAGGTTGCGTACCCTCAATTGCTTTGAGTTTGACGTTTTGAAGCGGAGATAAAAGTATTTTCCCTGATGCTGAGTATTCATTGCCCATACGCAAAGACTCAAAGGGGAAAAGAAAAATAAAACACACCAAAAACAGAATGCACACTCATGTGAACATTCTCTGATCTTGGATGGTTGATTTGTGGAAACTCTTTCCCAAAACAAGAACAGTGGAGTGTTTGTATTTGATACCGAAGATGAGGGACTCAGTGGACTTGAATGTGTGACAGAGAGAAGACGGTTTCAACATTGAAACACACAAACTGCCCCTTTGTCAAACCAAGGAAGGAACTTACTTCTGCTTTTAATGTTGAAATGCTGCCACTTGTCGTATTACTAAACAAAGTGGATCCCTGCAGTACCATAAGGCAACAACAGCAACAATAATCAGGTGATCTACTCCCATAAAGACAAGGAGCGACAAAGCCTTTGCACCATTACAAGTTGTCTTTCTTCTGAGCTCAGTTTAGCAGAGCAAAAAAACATAACCCGACTGTGATGTCGAGTGAAGAAACGAAGGGAGGGAAATGCAAATGGCTTCGTATACTGCTTTTGTCTTGCATCTTCCCCAAGATGGTGTTGGATGTGCACAATATCCACCTTCTATGTTGTATACAGACTGCTGTGAATGCATAATGTTGGCTCACTTTGAACTGTTAGATCCACTGTTAGATCGTTACAACACGGCTGTGAAATTGAATTTAAAAGCAGGAGCTTTCTGTTCGAGTGCTGCGCTGAACTTGTGACTTGATGATAATAATGAACTTCATACATGGCAATAATATAGTTATGAGGTACAATAGATTACACAACCAAGTAAAACAGGAAGAAACAACAGGAATATGCCAAACTATTTGGGGTTTCTGAAGTCTAATTTCCTTTCATTTGTCTGTGTTTTATGGTTATAGTTTTGTTTTTCTGTAAAGTGCCTTTTTAAAAACATCAATCTAACCAACCCTTTTCTTGTGCATCATGTGCTTTATTACTTGTGCACAATGAGAAACCAAGACAGGAAGATTGTAACCGATGTAATCATTCCATGCTTGTTATTGTAATTACGATCTTCTTAGCATTTTTAACATTAGTCCACATCCTCTGAGACAGTCGTCCTCTGAATCAATGTAAATACATTCTTGTTTGTTTACATGGAAAACTCTGCAGCTCAACTTTAGGTCAAAGAACGCTGGCGTCATTTTGAGGGAGGAACTACCTTTGATGTGGATTCCGAGCTTTTCGACTTCAATGAGATTATTTACAATGCTCTGAACAGTCCCAGTCCAAGAAGAATACCCTTGGCACAGCTACAGTGGCCACTAGTTTCAGTCATCCTTCTGCATCTGGAAATGATTCTGTTTTTGCACTATTATTGTTATAACACCTGTATATATTCAAATATTACAGGTAAAGGGTGAGAGGATAATTATAACCCCCGTCCTCTCTCCTCCCACAACAATTATACATATCAAGATGGCTGTTAAACATTTAGAAATGTCCTAAGTGAGTGCATTACCTCTGGATGATCAGCCTCAAGTCTGTTTCCAAAGCAGCTGTTGGGAGAGATCCCGAGGGACGAGCAGCATTAGTATGCAACAGAGCCTAAGAGGAGCTCTAATTGGATTCATTTGATCACAGCTACCTTGTGGAAAACAACTAATGAAAAATCCCTTTATCTTACTGCAATAAGTAAATCATATAGCACTTAAACTTTAGCATAAGAGAGGCTGCGATTTAATTGTTCCATCATATTTCACAAACATACGGCTGCATGGCCGTAAACTACCGTGCATCACATTTAATTTGTATTATTATTAAGGATTGAATGTTGATTGACACCTGTTCTTTTGCCATTCCGAGCAACATCAGAAACCTGTTTGCGTGTTTGTCGGCAGTATACATCGCATATGCATCAATTAACTTCACCCCATTACAGTGCAGTGCACTTCCATCCTTCTGTGCGTTCTACTTGTTTTACATCAGCATCACAGCACACCCGGATAGCTGCGCGGCTGCAAACGATGGATGCCAACACCTTCGACGGAATGGAATCATTTAATGCGAGTAGTCGAATATGGAATTGACGTTAAGGTCCCATTCCTGCACTTCACAAAGCCCGCCAGCAACATGAAAATAGACTTGGAGCTTTAAAAAGTGCAGAGTGCACAGCAATGCCCTGCTCTTGGGATTGTTGGGAAGGCTGCTGTTGTGAACTGCCCTTTATTCAAAACCATTCTTAGTACAGGCAGTTACATTTTCATCATTTATTGTGTCTATCTTTCAGATGCAGTACTTTAACTGTTGTTGCTGCTTATAAAAAAACCCACATCACTTCCTATAAAGATGAGGAATTGTCCTTCTGCACAATGGTGTTTAAAGTAACTGCACACTGAAACTTGTTTCATGAGCTTTAAACTTGACTGTACTTTGATGAAACACACTGCTGGTGTTAATATTGAGAGATCTTACCAACATTATAAATTGGCATTTCACCGTTTAAAATGGCTCAAAATGCTGTCGAAGATTTTAAATCTACCCTAATCTTGCAAGGCTATTCTGAGATAGAGTGGACGTTTTTGCGTCGACGTTTTTGTCAAATGGAAGTGTGCATGGTTTCCCTATAACCATTTCATTCCTATAACCGACAGTTTACCTGTAGTACATAACTACAACCTATCAGTGACCAAAGACCCCTACCTATTAATGCTGATGGTTGAGTTTGCCTGATTCTTTGTGCTTTGTCATTTATTTTCATTAAAGCATGAGATGTTAGAATCCGTTATCTTAAACACCGTTTGCTTATGTTAGCTGCACTGTGCTGAATTGTGAATTGATCCATTTTATCCAGAACAATTTAGAAGCTATACTCAACTCAGCTCTCTTAAACAATAGTAATGGTAGAATTCGTTCCATTCCAAACAAACACATTAACATCTCTTGTCTGCATGTGTTTTTGAGTAAACATATCATTGTTGAAAACAGACAATCCCTTCCCTTTAGTGTCACAAGAACAACCCTCCCTCGAGAATTGTTGAGAAAATTGTCCCTCGTCCTTCAGTCGAGGATCACAAATTAGAAAAGTAATCCAACTCCTTTTTAAATCTCTCGAACACGTTCTGGAGATAGGAAAGTCACATGCTGGAAATTGAACCGTGAATTATGAAACCATTTTAACACCACTTCTCGTAGCCTGTGAATGGAATGCTCAGCAGGGGTTTTGACAAGTAAAAGCCTGAGTATCCATTAATTGTGGCTGTGCCATGTGTGCTGAATAACAGCAGAGTTTGCCTGAATGGAAGGAGCCTTCCCTTAAGGAGGCCCGGCTGTTGGTTTGGATGTCTAATTATAATCTTCACAGAAGTAGGGAGCGTAAGTCAACTCATGTTCGAACTTGGCAAACTTTCTGCAAATATAGGGATTACCCCAGACTTGGAAAGACACAGGATTAAAGACGTCTTTCATTAAAGCAAAAGACAATGAGAAGGAATATGAGTTAACAGAATAGAATGAAACTAAAAAAATACACCAAAAAGTGCAGAAAAGTGAGGAGAAAATCATAACTGTTGAACAATTGATATGTCCCCCTAATGAAACCCATATTAGCATATCAACATGGCAATCGCGAATGCTAACCATAACCAGAAACAGTTTCCTTTACCAATGACAGCAATCTTCCCCCAACTTTGACCAAGACCACAATTTTGCTTTAAAGGTGCAATGTGTAAGATCAGGTCAGACTTTTAGTTCAAACCATTCAAAAAACAAACTAACATTGTCAACAGAATGCGAAGAAGTTATGGTCCTGACATGATGTCATCGATGTTGCAGACATATCTACTGAAATTCACATGCTACCTGACAGGCGCCAGCCCATATTTCCGATAATATAATGTGTCCCTCGAGAGGCCATAATGAGTCTCTGTAGCGCCAGTCAGTACACAGCCCAGAAAAAAAGAGTAGAGCTGCCCCGTGGGCTTGTCAATAATCCCTCCATGGTCCGTGCATGCTTATTGGATTATTATAAATCCAAAGTGGCAGAAAGGAGAAAATGCCTCACAACCTCACCTCGTCCTCTCAGCCGCCAGGAGGCTGCTTTGCCGGGAGTAGAGCAAGAGTCAGCTCCGGGAGACTTGGCTGCCCAAAGTTAGCAGTTAGCTTGAATTAAAGCACCAGGGGTCTGAACCCGGGGGGATCGCCCCGTCTCCCCAAAACTTTCTGTTGCTGCCGTTACAGACGTTAGACCAACCACCACTGGGACTCCAGACACAAAGGTTTGTGCTGATGGGATTTGGGTTGCTGCAGCCTCCTGAAAACGAGGAGGACGAGTTGAAGGTGCGGGTTGTTTTTCCTCGTTTCTGCCGCATTGGATTTGTTCCAATAAACACACTATCAAAGTGCAAATGGACCGAATAGCCCAGAGGTAGTGAAACTAACACACATATGGCGGAGAGCAGTTTTACGTCGACCAGCTCTCAGAGTTTCAGCAGTTTGGTTGGATTGTCCATATTCTTGCCCTGCTGTTAGTTGGTATGAACCGAACCGTGACTTCTGTGTTCTGTTGTTAAACCCCTTGTAGATATGTTGAGTAAAGACGGATGGACATGAAGGATTATCCCAGATCCAGATGTAAGGAGCATGTACTAGTATTGTCCTTAAAAAACACTGACAGTCCCCACCTTCAACTCAGCACATCAACATTATGAATGACATTACAGTTTCCCACCAGTCCGTCAAGGAATCCAACGGGCACTCCAAGGCTTCGAGCCGCAGCAGAAATCAAAGAGCTGCATCTCCAGGCTGTGTGTTCTGTCAAGAGGTGTCATGGTTCAGATCAATATCTTAGCACCCAAGACACAACGAGCAAGGCTGATATACGTTCCACAGTGCAGCACAAATAGCATTACCACTCTACTAGATAGGACAGTTAAGGTCGTTACTGTGAATCAGATGAATAACGCACTGAATAAATAAACTTGATGTAGTTGAGAGACAAGCTAGAATGAGGACAAGTACTGGAGTCATGAAAGTGAGCTACATTCACACAGAGAGAAAATGTGATCGCTGTCGTGGTGAAATGTAGCTTCTCTGTGGGATGAGGCATTTACATGTTTGTTAAAAAAACAAGGTGCGCTCTCAGTCCGCTGTGCACATCAGAACAGTTTTTGGTTAGCCTGAGGGAGCATTCAGACAGAGGATTCTTTCCAAACACTTTGCACATTCATGTTCATTGTTGTCTGTGAAGCAGTGTGTCTAGAGGCTTAGACGATGCATTGAGTAGGTGTACCCAAACTAATAACATTTAATCTGCATGATGCACAGGCAGAGCACCCTGTAATTGTCCAGCCAACTTCTCAAAGGGCTTAAAAAGGACATTGGCACAATGGAGCAGCTTTCCTAACCTTCCGCCTGAATGCTACCCAAACCAATCCAACCTCTCGACTATTTTTGACAGTGCCTGGATATGGCAGATGAAATAACATGTACTGAATGCAACCTAAACATCCGTCCGAGTACAACGTTCCAGGTTCCCTTTTCACAGTCGGCTTGAGATATTGCTTCTGGTAAACTGTGAGCGTGACCTTTTTCTCAAGTTTATTTTTCAGTGATCACAAATAGTGACTGGTCTGCTGCAGATGGCAGACCTTCCTCCCAGCACCGGGTGCACAAAAGTGTTTGACTATCATGTTTTGCCAGAGCGCACAGCTCCATAATAAAGAGGGAAAGGAGCACATGTAAACACATGGAAATATGTTTTGTCAGTGCAGCTGTATCACCTATTCCTACGTGCTTATGGACTATTGCTATACTTCTCTTTCATCACTCACATATAGAGTAATATTCTCTTCTTCTGAGGTTTCAGACTTAAAAAACAATCATCTGATAACAAGTCTGTTTAGAAATGTGGGTTGGATGGACACAAGGAAAGCATATGCTTAAAACTCAACAGTTATAATACAGTTAGGGGTTTATTCTTATGATTTAAATAAATATTCTGCTGTGCTGTGACATTGAGGAAAGTATTGGATGCAAAATTGATGCAGATTACAGCATATAAAAAAGCAAAAACATCATGACTATTCCTGTCACATACAGTACAGAGTAACTTCTACTTATTGAAATGCAAAAATGATATTGCAGCTTCACAAACAGAACTGTGGCACAGTAGAGCTACTGAACTGTATATACCAACGATCCGACTGCAGATTGAAACTACCTGCTTTTCATTAATTATTTATTCAAAACTCTTTGTACATGCTTGAGTAAAGTATGTTCAAGGTTTCCTCTCATACTTTCTGTGTACTGTATATAGCTGATGTTAATGTCTGACAAACAATGCCCCGATGTATCGTGACACTCTCCCACCAAAAGTTAATGACATTTTATGATTGATGCCATATTATCTGTTTACCCATGATGCACTAAGCCATCATTCACCAAATTATTCAACGATGACAAGGGGCCGACTATCAGTGGCGTGGCAGACATCATTCAGATATGATGTTACAGATATTCATATCTGTAACATCATCTAATTAAAAGACATCACTTCTGCCAGACAGTTGCCTCACTGCTAGCTGAAGCAACTTGATTCTCAACCCCCTTGTAGTCTATGCAAAGGAGGAATGAATAATGCATGGGCATTAAAGTCTTATCTTCTGTCATGACCAACAACGTTGGCCCGCTTTGAATATTCCGCGAAGGTGTGAAAAAGGTCCTTATCAGAAGAGTAGTCAAGACAGCTGCCGTTTTCATGGGGAGTCATTCTGCATTTATTGCTGTTCGCTTCCAAGCCGCACCGTAATTCTGGACACACTGGATCAACTGATTTACTTTATGATGGTGCTCAGTTTACGACGGCGCTTAAGGTATTTGCATTGATTTTTTTTTATAGCTGCCACTCACAGATTATGCTGGCAATGAACTGAACAATTATAACTTTGCAATGCATTTCTGCCACAGAACAAAAAAAAGATGTAGCTCTAACTGTCTGTTACCTTATATCACTGTTTTATAATAATAATATAATAAGAGAAATAAAAATAGATGATTGACTGGTGTTTTTCACTGAATTCAATAACATAATAAAAGCTAATGCTTTACCTATCAGCCTTTATTTCCAAACGTGAATCTTACAGATGTTAGACGATATTCTTGGCATTAGGGCAGGATGCATAACGCCACACTGTGATCTGGTGATGAGTTTAAATTACATGTTGTTGAGCATAGATGCTGAACCCCAGTGTGATGATGAGTGTCTTGGTTTGCGTGTCTGGCTCAGATCTTTTTTCTTAGGGCCACACAACGAGTGACAATGTTTTGACAACTCCAGGCTTCATCTCCATCGCATCATGACTGTGTTATCTCCCTTGGTTGATGAATGTATGTATGTAACTCTCTTGAGAAGGTGAATTTGTGACCTGTTTTTTTTTGCCTGAGGGCCTGTCTTTGAAGCACCAAAGCTTGTAGCAGAGTGAAGTAGGATGAACGATGATTGCAGTGAAGAAGGCACCGACTGAGAACCACATTGACCTCCAAGTGAAAAAACGCTCCAAAGCAGAGTTGAGTGAAAAGAGGTGAAATGGCTTCGAGTGCTCCGGTAGTGTGCATGGGATTTTTGAGTGATACTGAGTTGTTGACAAAGACACTTGAGTACATTAGTGCTTCAGTGAATCTGCTACTTTTTGAGTAATACTTTATGGAAATGGAAAGAAGATGTACAAGAGAGGAGGAGTAAGACAGGTTCAAATAAACTCATTAAATATCCCATTTCCTCATGAGGAGTTAAGCTGAAAGCATGCAAAAAAAAAGATCAGAAAAATGAAGAGGAAGTATTTGGGAGCTAGAATAACTTAACTCTTTAAGGAAATGCAGCTCTCCGCAGATTGGCTGGGGTTACTTTATTTTCAGGATTTGCCCGAAGGGGTTTGCTCCCACACATTCACGTACGATGTGTCGAACACCAGACAAGATGATTCACTTTCTCCCGTGACTTTGTCTGCTCGAAGAAATGCTTCAAATACAAAGCTCTGATGAGTTGAAGGTTGATTGCGAATTCTCTCCCACTGCTAAATGTGTCAAGCCAGCCAAATGTCAGAATGCATTCCGTCAGAGGACATTGAGCCGACTGAAATGTCAGACGGAGAGGAACCGGGAAAGAGAGCATGAGGAGGAAACAAAGGGAGGAAGTGGTCCACATGTTATGGGGTGACTCAGACGTAGCAGAGAACCTGTCATTATAATAAGGGGGGGGGGGGGTTGGGTTGAACTACCGTCTCGCATTAGTCACGACCTGCTTCCTTTGGCACCAACTGCATGTTGAGCGCCTTTATCCGTCTACCCAAGAGAGCCAAACAACAAGACCGACATTACAGTTGCCAACAATCTGGAGTTCAAAGTAAGTCATCCATTTGTGAGGTTTACACACCATATGACATACTCTGTATGAATTTATCAAGATTGTAACTTTAAAATGAGCCCTGTTTCCAAGGAAACAGAGCTAAAATCACAACAAACAAAAAAAACACTAAAATCTTCAATAGACTACTTGTTTTTCTTTCATGGGGCACATGAGGTTTGCACCTTTTCAGAGAGGTGTCGTAGGTTTCATCAGGGGTGAAAGTAGGTCGGTCAATCTGGTACTTTGCAACACGAAGCGATTGTGAAAGCTTCAAAGTGAGTAGGAGAAGAATATGAAGGGAATTAAGGTTTAAAATGAACACATATGGAAGAGATTTCTGTTTCCACGGTATAGTTACCCTTCGTGTTACAGTTTAATCACAATTATTGCATTGCTGTCCGAGTTTATATCGTGAAAGATGATTTGTCACATTGTTTATGGGCTAATATGATGGGAGCAATGAACTTCAACGCATGCAATAAACACCTCAGGCAATATTACATGCACTGACTGAGAATAGGCAAGTGAGAATTTCAGTTCTGCCACATCTTATCCATGTTTTCGGACACAATGGAAATGGAAAATGTGGGCACAGAAAAGGCCAGATGCTGCCTAATTCTTCAACCTTAGAAAACGTTTTTCATTGGCACAAAAGATGTTACGAACAAAACGTTGGACTCACCCAAGGCTGTGTAAAACTCGTCTTTTGTCAGGTGCTCGTCGTCATCGACGTCGTTGTACTTCAGCAGGTCAAACAGTGTGCACTCGGAGATATCCTTGGACAGGCCTTCTTGCTTGATGACCTTCGAGGAGATTGCATTGATGTTCAGTTAAAGTCAGTGGGCAGTGCTCGGAGGTGTGATTGGAAAATACAACAATGTCGCCGGGATCAACCCCGTGTTGCATAATAACAAAAATGATCCTCAAATCTTTGGATTTAATTTGTCTACAGTCCAAATATCTGATAGTAATACAATATCAAACATTTATAATAACTCCAGAGCGTAATAAAGTTCAATACTCAAAATGTATTGAAAAGAAAATGGACAACATGTTTTTGCGAAATGAAATATTCTGCTTCAATCCAGATTTGTTGGCGTTTGACTTTTTATAAACGACATTTTCGCTGCAGTCAAAAAACTGTTTGCTTTCCTGCTTGCTGCACACAAAGGGAGGCACGCACTGACGAGTTATATTCATCAAAGAAAGTTGATTTCATAAAAAAGAAGACGAAATTATTCAATCCGATTCATCACTTTATTCAAATTGAAGATTTTCTCAGCGGATTTCTTTTCTTTTAGGCTGATGACATAAAATATGATTGAAATTAATTTGAAAACCTCAATAGAAGCTTCAAATGTATGAAGTAAATTATATTCTGTTTAAATATCCCAAAAGTATACCAAAGAACAGCACTCAAGTGAATGTACTTACTGTGTGTACTCACTTAACACTGTTAAAAGTTTGGACATGAAATCGGTTATAAATTGACGTGCCCAATCTGAACTCACACAGTATTAGCTGTCAGATTATTGCAGCCAAACTGACGTTTTGTCACAATGGATGGAGAAAAGGTCCCAAACACTGTGCAGATTTGATCAGCAGGCTGCTAAAGCATGGTCCTACTCATCCCCTTCTACATGGCCCTGGCAGTGAAACATCCATCACAGCAGATCAGCTGTCAAAACGCTGATCACGAGGGACGCTTTTATACATTTCCCGGATGACTTGCCCCAAAATTTAGAAGTCACCAGTAATGGCATATCCTTAGCGTATCCTAGATGCACAACAAGTAACAAGTAACTGTAGCGTACAGAAGAAAGCAGCTGCTGGAGTCTTTGGGATATTGAATCATTTGATCGCATCTGCCAAATGTTGAGTGTTTTTCCTCTTTCCATCTTTAAAGTATTTTCTGAAGTAAGTTATTTGATCGAAACCAAACACAAATTGATCTTGTAATAACCTCAAAATGCTATGCAGATTCTTCCGTTCAAAAGGTATTGAAATTCAAAGATATGCTCGCCTCTTTACTCCTTTATTGCTTGTGTTGACTTGGAGTAATGTCCTTTGAGAGATTTGTAAGTGATGTTGGAGTTGTTTGCTTTCAGGCGTTAACTCTGTTTCTTGAACATTTTCTGACATGACATTGCGCCCACACACATACCGGTGCTTTTGGTTCCTCTAAATAGTTGCAGTCACTTCTCCTGTACTGACTGTTCAACCCCATTAAAGAGGACCACGGGCGTCCTCACTAGCTTTCAGCAGACCCCTGTGAGCTAACAAATTAATACCGAATTAAACCTGCGTCAAACCTCGACATGAATTTGCTAAAAGCCCACGCATTAGTAAGAGGATGTTGAAGGGTCTACTCTCGTGCATTTTCAAAGATTTGCACATTGATTATACTTATTTTGGTGAAGACGAAGATTTAATTTGCTCCAGTCTTATTCTCAAAGTGTGAGCAGAGGGTGACCTGTTCTCAAACCTTTTGTTTTCTAAGGTATAATGTCAGGCATTGTGTCTTTAGTCGAATTAAAGAGCTATGGGCAATGCAAGGAGAAAAAGGAAAGTTTTGATTTGCCATTTCAAAAGGGCACCCAAGACAAAAGGGGCAGGAACAATTGCTCCGGGTGCCCCTTCATGTGTACACTCTATCAAGTCAAGTAAGCCAGGGTGAGGCATTTCCATCCTACACTTTCAAATGAGATCAGAAAACACTCCAATTATAAAGGGCGCCTCAGGGCACGAGGGTGGCAGCCATGGTTTGGTACTTTCAACTGCTGATTAAGGTGTGATTTGCTTGTGCAATGCTCCTTTTGAGGGCTTGTTCACTCCACAATTGAATTTGCATAAATCCCTTGTCTTCTTTAACATTCACCTTTTGTCAATCAGTAAAAATTCTGCAGTCCAAGCCACTGAGGTTAATGACATGCAGATTGCCTTGAGAATGAAATCTATGTGAATCTGAACTTTTATAGATATATATTGTGTATGATATTTCAAACTCACATACTTTGGAGAGAAAAGAAAACTGTGTCCCGTCGAGCAATTAATTACTTTGAAATTACATTCAGTGAGAACATAGAAACTCATTTAACACCTAATAATAACCATAATTACATCCATAAATCCTTAAATGTATTTATGCATTAAAAAAAAAAGAAAAACACCTTTGGATTTAGTTGAAAACCCCAAAACGACCACCTGCAATCCACTATTATTTTAATTCCATAAATCCTCACTTCTCTTCTTTTCTCTGAACATATGTAGCTGATAGTGTACGACATCTGCCAACATTCACATATTTTTCTGGGATAAAAGGGGATGAGGGTGAAAAGCAGCCCTTGAGGAACTCCACAAAAGAGCTTCTCCATCTGGATGTGAAGTATTACTGACTAGCTTGTGTAATGCAAACAGAGAGGTGGAGTGGTACAGCTTGGCCTCAAGTAGAATAAATGGCATCACCAAGAGGTTTGAAAATCCAAAGTAACATCCAATAGCTTTAAAGGGCATATTCAAATTCACATTCAGAGCATGCTGGCAATATTATTCCATAAAACACAGCGCAACATGGTTTGTTGACCGTGCATTTTACTCACGAAACATTGACGTGTCTCATGCTCGAACTGGCCACCGGGTTAATGTAAAAACATGTAAAACTATGTAAATGACATGAAAATATGGCAAAGAAAATCACTATTTTTGAGATGTTATTTGGAGGCTTTGAACTCAAAAACACTAAAATATATTCAGATGAATCTAATGAGACCTCCCCCGTTGGGCGAAGGGGCACTGACAAAGACAGCCAAGGTGACCCAAGTGCAGATGGGATACTGGATCAGCAGGAAACTGACCTAAGAATAGCAACTGGTTTCATGTTTCTGAAAACCACCGCAGGTTGCTTACCCTTTCAACAATTGAAATACTCTATTTAAAATCAGTCCTCAGGTACTGGGAGGCTTTGTTATGCACATAATATCTTCCTTCCTTGTAGCAGTCACAAAAACTGCTCTTTTTACAACCATCCCTCTTGGCAGCGCTGGTCAAAGGCTGCAGCCTCCCATGAGCACAAGGCTCCTTTGACCCACATTGCTTTTCAAAAGATGTACCTAAAGCCACGCAGCACAGCTACCAGAGGGAAGGGCAAGAAGAGTAAAATTGACACAGTTACTTGTATGGAAGCGATCAAAGTGTCAGGGTTTAAACACCTCAGCACACAGGTGGTGTTTGTTCATTTGTAGCCTCTGTTTTCTGCGCCGTGGTCGTACCTGCTGCTGTGGCGCTGCCTGACATCCACTGCTGCTACGATTATTAGTCACATTTCTATTACTGCTTTCATTAACATTATCATTCTATTATATCCACTGCCGCTGTTATTAATCATGATTCTGCTATTATTAGTGCTACTGCTGCTATAACTACCCTCATCACATGAATCATTTATTTCATATCGATCGACGATGTTGTTCATTCTGCACACATGACATCTATTGCACTTCTGTCCCTCTTGGGAGAGGGATCCCTCTTCCGATGCTCTCCCTGAGGTTTCTTCCTTTTTTCCCCCCATTAAAGTGGAAATAAAGGATGTCGTATGTTGTACATGTTGTAAAGCGTTTCTGAGGCAAATTTGTGATTTGTGATATTGGGCTATACAAATTAATTGAGCTGGATTGCATTTTCTAAATAAAACCGACTGTGGTTTGAACAGACTTGAAGGGTGGTGCAAAAATAATAATATATATATATATATATATATATATATATATATATATATATATATATATATCTTCTTCTCTTAACATCAATGTTAGTTGTTGCAATTTACATCTAAGACATTTCTGTTGTTATTTTCAAAAGCAGATCTATAATTGCGTATCAAAGTTCATCTCTGGATCAGTATCCTTACCTGTGAGAGCTCGCTGGCATCTATTTGTCCGTTGCTATCTGCATCAAAGCGCCTGAACATCATATCAACCAGTTGCTTCCTGACAGCCATGTTATCCTTGTGGGCCCCGTAGATATTAGACCCCATGTATCGTTTGTCATGCAAATCCAAAATCTTGGTTTTCAGCCGTCGGTAGTCAGTCAGTCTGCAGTTATCATCTGGGAGAGAAAGATAAAAGGAGAGGCAGAGGGGTTAGGAGAGGGAGAGCATATTTCTAATAAACGTGTGTCAATCACTTGTTTGTTTTTGTTTTGTTTGGATTACTAAATTATTTAAATGTTAACGGGCCATCTACAAACAAATACCCAAATGACTCCCAGGTGCTGAAAAAAGCATGATTAAAAGTTTTGAACTTGTACTCTTTAAAATTGGATGCCATGTTTCAAATGTCAGCCAATTAGTACCTTTGAAAAACGACAATTTCCCTGAAGACTCACGTTATCAAACAATAATGTTCATATTTAGCAAAACCCAAATCTGAGCATGCGCATGATTGTTTAAATCACAAGAAGAAATGCTAAGGGTTACTTTCCCCGAGGGCAGCACAAACAGTGTCAGTCGTGCAGCAGCCCCGTCACCGCGAAGAAAGTGACGAGAAAATCCATAACACAAGAGCTAACCCTGACAGCTGCACAAAACACGATGGTGTCGTATCTACAATCCGCCATCAAAGGCTGCAGATGAAAGAAGTCAACTACATGAAAGGTTCAGCAGGGTAGAGAAAATAATGACTAGAACTACAGGTTGACACATGTCATATCGACTTCTCAAGTGTTCCTCCTCCAATAACAGTTATATTAGCGGATGTCAACCAACCCACAAGAAAAACTCTGTTGTTCACTGTGATGCTTTTCAAATCTCAGGGGAGGGAGGAGGTACCGCTGCCACACTGTGCATACCTACTCAGGACGAACATGGAACAATAGCCGCCGCGCATGGCGTCTTCTGCGTCTTTTGTTGGAAATGATCGGGCGAGAATGATTTTGTGAGACTATCAATGAGATCTCCACTCGGTAGAACCGGGTGCTGCTGGCTGAGAGCTCGTGACGAGTTCAGCAGAATCAGAATCACCCAGGAGACCAATGTCATCAGCTGATGTGTCGGATCTTGTTTCTCTTGTCGTTTTCTTCCAGCATTCCTTCAGCGAAACAACTTGAGCAATCAGTGAGCATTTGAATGAGATGCTTAATCCTGACGCCGACCATCACTGGGGCACAAGATGCTGAGAGAAGCTCTCCTAACACTCTGTCTCAGTGGGAGCCCATTGATTTACCGACAGTCGAGCCATTTCCATCTCAATTCTGTGGGACCTTGGGGAGTCCAAAGGTGGAATCTGCATTGCCTGGCATTGAAGTATTTAGTATTGTGGCTGAGAAAGGTGTGAGATGCGACAACCTTTCTTTGGTTTGAAGCCCAAGAAATAGAGGAAACATTTGTGGATCTTCTTATATTCTACCACATACAGACAAAGAATTAGTGGAAACAAAAGACCCGACTGTAAATTAAACTGATCAGAGACGATCTAGTGAGCTTCTTAGTTCTGCATGAACAAATCCAATTTTCTAGAGGAAGACTGAAAAAAAACGTCCCCAAATCTTTCAGCTACAGATAATAAATAAAATAGAAGATACATGAATGAAAGAAACACCTGAATAAATGAGTGGAGAGACATGATGATTGCAAATGTGTGTGTGGAGGAGATCAGCCATAACAAAACCGTCAAACTTCATCAATGCATTGGGTTTTGGTTTTTCCTTCCTATCTTGTGTTTTTACAATGTCTCAGCTGTTTCTGGGCTGTAGAAATGTGATCCGAAGCGGAAACCTCTTCTTGCAATGCTTTCTTTTCTAATAACTTGGAAAACTGAATAATTGAGAGCTCACATAGCCAAGTGGAGAGCAGGAGCTCAGCAACAACGCTTCAGTTTGTTTTAGCAGGTAAGCTTGTCGATAAGAGACAAACTGCGTTGTTGACAGATGTTGGAGCTGCATGCTCCATGAAGCTTCATGAAACGAGCGAGTGTGAACAACAACAGAGGTGGTTGGTGAGCTCGTCGTCTCTACTAGTCACTGCAGATAGCTTACCAACAGGAGGATCTATTGAATTACAAAATTAGTTTTGGCAGCTGAAGCCGTGAGAGAGGCTGGTGAATGCAACCAGCGAGCTCAATTCTTGCCGTTGAAACTGCATCGGCTGTCAGAGCGCAGGCCATCCAGACTGCAGCATGCTGCGTATCATGGGACAGGCTCTGTTTTGACAAGCGTCAGCGCCAGAGAAGCTGCCTTGGTCACGAATGGCAGAATGAATAAAAGATAAATGGCTGCTGGCATAACCAGGGGATATGAAGGTCAGCGAACGTCAAAGGAGCACGCACTGGCACATGCACGGGCACACACAAGTGTACACAAACACACTTGTACACACAAACTGCTTGTGCTACACACAATGTACTTACAGTCTCCCCATCCCCAAGTATCCAAACAGTCTACACAGGGAATAGTCAGCATTAATTAGACAATGGCTACAATAATCTCTCTCAAATTAACTGAACCAACCTTCGTCAAAAGAGGCCTTTAGGGAACTGGTTACAGCGCTCTACAAGGAATCTATTGTATTTTTCAGCCCAATCAAGATGAACAGATGTGATTCTCGGTCTTGTAAAACCCAGCCTAGGGTTGTATAGCCAGTCTCATCCACCCAAGTTGTTTTTGAGCTATGTGGGACACATTGCAATGCAACCTGCCTGCGTACTCTATATAACATAATCCATGCAAACTTTTTGACAAACTAAGGCCGTGTTTAAATGTTGATGGTTTGAATCATCAGTCGAGAAGCCTTTGAAGACGTTGGCCGTAAACCACAACGGACTTCCTTCCCTGCCTCCCGTCCCTCTCTTTTCTTTTTCTGTCATCTCTTTACTGTCACATTTCATAAAAGGTATTAACTGCATGAATGAAACACCTTGTTTTTTATATTGAGTGCATATGTTTGAATGAAACTTGCAGTGAACGTCAACTCACGTCACAAAAAAGCATTGAAAAGAATCGAACTTCTGCAACGGATGGTTTGCATGTTTGTTATTTCGACTGTGAAAGAGAGCAGAAGATGTGGCAGTTGCTAACTTTATAGGTGTTTGCCTCGTGCATGTCAAGGTGTGAAAGATAAATCCTTAAATAAGTGTGTTTCCTGCATCTTTTAGTTTTCATACGGATTCACTACAAGCTGCTCTCCAAAGAGCAAGAATCCTTCAACCTCAAGAAAATTGGCTGAAATTGAAATTTTTGTTTTTCATGGTGGTTTTCCCCACGGTAATAACGACGCTAGGTTGATTTTCATTCAATCATGGACAGTCACAAATGTATGTGTTTTTGAATTACGGTAGCTAAATGGCAAAATATCAACAAATCCTTTTGTGTCCCCGTGCAATTTCAGAGTCTTCCGAAGTATTCTCACACATACTAATGGGAACACAGCCCTTTTAGGCAACATCCAATTACAAGCTGAGTAAACACTGTTCAAGGAGAGGTATCAGTGTTGTAATAGAAGCATCAACTGTAAGACCCCCCCCCCCCGGAACGCTTTATTACAATGCTGCTTTTGCCAACATTATTCATGATTGAAACGCATGACATTTTCCAGGGGCACAAGGACACAGACTGGTTGTTTGGCTTCAGCTGCTCATTGACCTCGCTTGAGACAAATGACCCTGGTCACATGGGCTCCATATGTGGCAAGTGGCTGGCCAGGTTCCACCAAGCAAAGCCATAGCCTCTTATTAATTGCCTTGAACTCTTCACATAATGTGGAGGTCAAGTTCCCACCTGGATGGAAGTACACGTCAGAGTGAGAGGACTCACATGCGCTGTATCGATTGAGGGCAAATCTTTTATTTGATTAAAGCTATTTGTCAAACAGAGCAACATAGTAGCAGCAGGCTGCTCTGCTGCGAGTAGAGAGATTTGCTATTAAAATGCAAAGCTACGGCCATTGTTGCCAACTCTCACTTTTATTGGTATACTTGTTTATTTCATTAGTTTAAATCAGGTTTGACTCTGTTTTAGTACTCTGGAATAGTGCTTCCTGCCTATACGGCAGCCACTTGTGGGTATCGCAACATATGCATCTCCAGTCTTCAGACGTTTGTATCTATCTATGTGCGTCTCTATCTTCAGTTTAATTATCGTTCTATTTGTTAAAGCAATGTCGTCAGAAGGGGATTTTAAATATCGCCCAACCCTACACTCGAGGCCGATATATTGCGTTCACGGAAAGGGGATGGACGTTTGTGCCAGATATGAAAGAATTCCTTCAAGGCATTCCTGGATTATCGTGTTCACGATAACGGTACGTACGGATTGATGGACGTACAACGACTGTCGCCGGCGCGGAGGCATAGAACTCTGTGGGTTTAGAGTTGAAAAGAATCAACGGTACGAGACCGCTTCTCTAGTTGAGGCCAGCGGCTTGAGCCACTTCTTGCATAACCTGGCATCTGATGGAAAACATGTGTGTGAATTAAAATCCAGTTTCAGCTGTCTCGCCTGCAAATAACAACATTTGTATTTCACTTGCTTTCAGTGCATAACTGACACCTGACGTTATCTGAAGTTTACTTTAAATAGTGAAAATATGTGCTCTTAATGAACAGCTGCTAACGTGCAACTTGCTCTACATGGCTAGTGTACACAAGGTGTTAGATTCTGTCAACAAGCTGCTAATTAAATAATTTGAAGAAATGCACCGCTATTATGAAATAATGTAGGTGTTAAAATAAATTAATTTTGTTCATACAAACTCTAACCTGTCGACACATTTAATCCTTCGCCAAAAATAGAGGTATATTGCGATTGCAGCAGGAACGTCAGTACAGCGGCCGGTACTGAGCTATAATTAAGCAGGTGACCCTCACAAGTATCTGTCATCCTGCTCTAAAATGCAAAAAGACTTCTTCCTCTTTAGTTAATGAAATCCCTGCAACCATTAGAAAAGGGCCGACACAGAGAGAGGCCAGAATAGAACAACTGTCAGATCCAGGGTCCATTTGCAGAGGGCAGAGATCCAACACCTTTTATAAGAATTATTACAGTAAGAAGAAGCCATGGAGGCCAATCCAAAAAGTTCAGATATAATGGATGGATAGATATATTCTAAAGAATCTGTTGTTTTATAAAAGTTTTTCAGATGTGGGAGAAATTAAATGAACATGACATCAGCGTGCAGGAGAATATTCTGAGCAGAGCACCACTGTGCACCAGGAATCCACAAACTTGAATGCACACTGTTCCAAGCAACAGATAAAAACAACTTCAGTGTAAACAATCACTGTAAATCCAGGTGGGAATCACCAGTTACTTTGTGAGGAAAGAAACTGACAAAAAGGGTAAAAACAAAACGCAAACTGTGGCGCTAAGCTTCAAACTAGGACGCTCTACCCACGTCTGGCGTCAGTGTCAGCAAAGGCGTTTCGCTTGCTACATGCACAGCGTCTTTTCAGAATAACCTTCCATCCCCACAGGAAGATTTTAATTTAGGCAACAGAATCACTTCGTTTATTGAAAGAGCACGGTTGATGTCGTGCACCGGAGCACTGACCACGCCACGTTGACCGCGCGCTGGCAGTGAGAACGGGTTGAAAAGTCGGTGAGTAAAGAAGGCAAACCTCCTCCATCTTGTCCAGTGTTCACTGAGGCCATAACCGTGGCTGAGCCCGCTACCCCCTGCCTCCTCCGCCTGCCCCTTTAAAAGCACTACTGTTTTATTTATAGAAAGAAAAGGTGGCTCAGCGGAATAGCCGGAGTCCACTCTGCTGAAACTGTCCCATATTTGCTCCACAGAGCTCCCCCACCGCCACCCCCAAAACCACCTCCTCCAGCTTTTCCA
Source organism: Melanostigma gelatinosum (assembly GCF_949748355.1). Taxonomy (NCBI): domain Eukaryota; kingdom Metazoa; phylum Chordata; class Actinopteri; order Perciformes; family Zoarcidae; genus Melanostigma; species Melanostigma gelatinosum. Next base: position 24,741,111 of record NC_136638.1, read on the forward strand.
TCTCCTTCTCTGGGGCCCTAGATACTGCCACGGCTTACGATACATCAAGACAGCATCGTGTGACAACTGGGTTCCCCAAATCAGAGGTCACTGATTGCAATCTTTAAGAGCAACTAGAGGTGTCACTGCCGCAACACCTGACTGAATCTAAAATGGAGGCTGCAAACTCCTCACAGCCGCTCTGTCCAGGATGATACGAATGCAAAAAACCTCACAGCAGACATCGGACACAGATAACCGACTTCTGCTATTATTGCAGAGTTCAGAAGAAAACTTTTACTCTCTGACCGCCATGCTGAAGAGCTATGCATCTATATAAAACATACGAAACTCAGGTTCAAAATCCATTCTTGACCTTTGTAACATCAGCTGAGAAAACAATCTTATCACAAGATCCATTAAGCAGCTCTGGATCTTTCAATCATATCGCAGCATCCTCATCTGTAGATGGACTGTGTTGTCATGGAGCTCATGTTTGAGTGTAACGTGTTTGGTAACAGCTCAGGACAGATTCCCTCCCTTCACCCAGTCTCTGTCACTACTGTTTCCTCCTCGGATGCAAGTGTAATTCTCTCCCTCCCATCTTGCTGAGGGACTGCTGCTGTTCCTCATGTCTTAATCTTTGATGTATTACCTCCCTCCCTTCTCACCTTGACGGGGATCATTATCATCCAGGAGATTTCACTCCAACCCCTTCCCACCCATCCAATTCACCCCTCCCACCCTCATCTTCTTCACTGATCTCTGACAGACGCCTCCAGAGGTGTGTTGGAGCCTCCAAATCCCCCTTTAAAAGAAGCTCAGCCTCCGTGCCTTCTGCTACTATACACTACAGCAAAACTGGACCAGTTCCCCTCTAGTGAGCTTCAGTTTGAACTCTGTTGGATCCTGTCCATGGTTAATGTGATGTGTTCTAAACGATCATATTCATTTTTAATGCCATTGAATGGCAAACATTTTTGGCATTGTTGCCAGTGGTGCGAACGCTCACAATATCCGTCACCACAGCACAAAATGCGTGGGTGTACCGGATCAAACAGCAAAGGTTCAGACATCGCTTCAGGAGGCATTTGCCCAAGGCTGCATATGACAGGAAGCAACTATCTTACATTTGGTTTTGAAAAGACAGTTGTTGTCATATCTAACTTATATATTTGTTACGTTTTTTTAATGTTGCAATATGCACATTAAAACGACATTAGAGAGAATCATTTATTAAAGGCTGCCTCTAACATAAAAGGTTGAGAGCATCTCACGAAGCAGAGACTCCTTCTTTTTCCAATTCTAATCGTTTCATCACAGCCACCAACGCTGTCTGTGGAAAAGAGATAAAATGGATAATTTGTAAGTTTCCACTACAAAGTGCAATACATGTATAGCACTGCATACTTTACTCTGAATAACTACAATTAGAGAAGTAAAATGGGGGGAAGTAATGCAATCCTTCATCAGCTTCCTCGTTGTTGTATCTCTATTGTAACACCAAGATGTTAAAGAGTGTTAAAATGTAAGATTCCCAAAGATTCCTGTTTGTTTCTACCTCCTCTTCCTTCTCCTTCCTCCTCCTCGGTTATGTAAAGGTGATGTAAAGGTGACATCTACCATCAACTAGAGATGCACCAATACTGATATTGGAGCGCGGCAGTAAGCGCAGCACTGTGATGAAGAGATACGTAGCACTCTACTTCACATTACTGATGTCATGCTATACTGTAACTTGATCCCTCAACATGCCCTTCCCTTGAATCTAAGAAGAATGATTGGCTTCACTGCCAGTAGTTCCTCGAATGTGATTTTAATCTCATCTCGCTTAAATGCCTCTTTTCTTCGTCTTTTGTTTTCCTTGTGTTCGTAAACCCTTTTTTGTCTGTTGTGTGTGTGTGTGTGTACTTCCTTTCTCCCTTTGTTGGAGGACTTCCAGTTGCAGATGGAGATCTTATAGAGGAGTGTTTATTCGATGACAGAGTGATCACACCTGCAGGAATTGTTCAGGGAGTTCAGGAAACTTAGCAACCATCGCTTTGAGGCTTGTGAATAATTTGTGTTTAATTGCCACGTCTACTTCAAACTAAAACCATACTGATTAAATCACACCACTACACTACTATGTTATTAGCTCTTTCACGGTTGTGCCGATAGACGAGGGTCTCGGGGATCGACGATGTTCAAAACTCTCGCCAATAGCCCAGTGCCTTTGCCAATATAAAGGCAATATTTGACTTGTTCTCGCATTAATGCATTATATTGTTGTTATTATTGTTGTGAAATGATTTATTGATAACCAACACTTGCTTAAAAAGTCACCGTCAACATCTAGTTTCCCTTCATAGCACATCAATAACACGGACCCGGATCCACAAGGAGGCAAGAGGGGGGGCTGTGATCGCTGTCCAAAGCGCGCTCACACACACACACACACACACACACACACACACACACATGGAGTATATTTGCTAACAGATAATGTAGCTCTTTTACATTTGGCTCATTGATTCAAAAGATATGAGGTGGGGCTCCATAGGCTGGGCATGAATGAACACTGTTCTCAAAATGATTATCCGGTTACGGTTATACTGTTTTGATTAGCTTTTGTCCCAGTAGCCCCATCTCTCCATGTGTATCTAAAAATAAATATGTATTAAAGGGTTCATTCTTAGCAAAGAAGAAACCCTTGAGGGGTTCCCATGAAAATATTTCAATTTCATTCAGTGTATTCAGTATTATCTGTACGGTTCCTCAGTAGTACATTCAATGCACCTGAGGCTTTGTTTACCGCATTTATAAGAACAATTAACACCAGCTGCTTTGCACTGTGCTAAAAAAAACAAGACCAACCGCTTTGCTTTGTTGTGTGTGAGATAGCGGAAATTTGTTTAGAGGTCTTAATTCCAAGCATATCTTAGAAGAAATTAGCAAAAGACACAACCATATCTACCTGCACATGCAGGATAAACTCACTTAACAAAAGATAATCTACTCTGTTATCCATTACCACCATTTTTAGAAGCATCGAGCACAAAACAAAGTCCCACAGAAGCTTCATAAATATACAGTTCAAGACTGTGCAAGAGGTCCAAGCTAAAGTGGGATGTCTACGTCAGGTAGAACTGTAAGATAAACTGTTACATGGACATTGGCAAGAGATTGAGCATACAAGACAAAAACAAACATGGTGTGTGTTTTATTGAACGAACTGAATGAATTAGCGTCAATCAATTGGGTGAATATAAAATAAACACTGCACTTTTTCTAACCAAACACGAAGTTCAACTGTCTGCAGTCAAGAGACGCTTTAAGCTAATTCTGAATATTGCATAACCACGTTGCCGTATTGATGTGAAGGACAACGAATGGCCAATTATTCCATCAGAGGCGGGTGTAGAGGACTGGGCCACGGATCCCAAACAATCATATGATAAATTAGCCAATTAAACATGTTTGATGTCCCCCCCCCCCCTGTTGTGCTGAATAGGTGTTTGCCACTGGAGAATAATTTCATTGATGCCCACAAGACGAATTTGTGACAAAGATAATAGTAATTACAGCCACGGTTAAAAAAAGAACACACGAAAAAAGTCTAGGACTAAATATATAAAGCTTAGTCAGGTAAATATATGCACAGTGTGTTTCCTCCTGCAGCCTTTTGTAACACATTTGCACAGTTTCAAAGAAACACAGCCTGGGTGTTGAATGTTTTACTGGAGGACCTTGACAGTGGATTTAACTTATTTATCTTTTTTCTTTTTTTTTTCTTAATTGTTAAGAATGTAGTTACTCCACATTTTGTTCTGTCCTCTAAATCTTTTACAAACCCTTGAAAACACTTCAGAATCTTGATGAATTGGTCACTTGTATTTCAAGTGAATGGCCTCCAAAACCATTTTATCAGTCTGCACAAGATGGCTTCCCATCATGTATTGTCGTTTTTATTGTTAGCTATTTTGTTTGCAAGCATTGCTTTATATCTCCACACCATTGAATATGACGATGCATCCTCAATGGTCCTTTGACATTAAAGAAATATATATGTTTAAGTATTCGTTAAAATCCCTTTTCCTGTGAAAAGTGTTCATTTTATTGCTCTCTGCCTTCTCCCTTTCCTTTGTTTCCACCCACTTTCTCCATCCTAAATATCAAGCCTTGAAACAATTTGGAGAAATAAATGTGAACAATAGATGCCAACTTTGCTGACAGCGGTGTCTTTTGTGAGTAAGCCACTATACAGAGATGGAGAGAAGAAGAGAGTGTGGGGAGGAGAGGGTTGACTGGGTTGCAGCGCTGTGGGCGTTAACATGTAGTTTCAGAATAATCACAAAAATGATTCCAGACTTGGAAAATTCATAGAACGCCGCTTCAAGTCGGAACAACTTAAAAACAGCTACCATGTTGTTTAATAAGCAGTAAAATCCAACACATCTTCTTTGTAGGGTCCATGTTGTTTCCACATTACAAATTAAAGCTCGTAAACAAACAGGACGCGAACGACTTCCCAACTCTGGAAAAGGGACCATCTGAGGAGCACCTGAATGCACCATTGTCCTCGTCCTCCCTGCGCTCTGAGTGGCGAGTGCCGTTGTAGTTTTCTCATAAATTGCTTCTAAATCTTTTATTGTGTCTGTTTGTTTGTGTCCAGCACAGATCTGCAGGTCTGTGCTTGCTGCCTTTCCAAAACTTCCAAAACTTCCAAAAAGGTTGGCCTACTGGCGTGCTGTGGGTTTTTGGCAGCCAGTCATTTCTTGCAAAAATTCCCCAAATAAAATGGCAAAATAAGTTGTGATGTTTCAATCATGGACAGCGAGTCAAACAGATGTGACTTCTGTAACTCTGCTGGCGTAACGGTGTGCGTGTGCATGTTTACTGCCTTAACACACACAGTGCTTGTAAAATGTTGCCCATGAATATTGATTACAGTCAAGACTTTCTGTTCTGCTGAGCATACTGCATCTGGTGGTTATGACTCTTTGATATGGTCGACAACTCAAGAACAAGCGAGTAAATGGACCTTGAATGGAGTTTGTTTTTCATCGTTAGCCTAAAATGTATGGCAGATGATTGGTCTTTATATATTTACGCTTTGTGCTTTTTATGAGCTATGAATTAATCCCTAAAAACCTGACATGATTCGCTAAATGTTTCGTAATAAAGCAGTAAAAGGCTAACCTCGTTCAACAGAATACTTTGTTGATCGAACTTTTAAAATTCCTCTGATGTCTTTGAAATATTATAGCCTTTCTGAGTCTCTTCCAATTGGGAAATGGCAGTCGTTAAATGTTCAGCACATACAGTGCCGTGCACATAAAGCCTCCTCTTTGATTTAAGTCGAGGCACCTTTTCTTCTCACAGCTTCTATCAGTGAGTGTCTGTCAAGAGCTGAAATGACTGAGCAGGCTGCCAATACGGCAGATTACTCCATACATCAGAACAACATTCCAATTCCTGACAAAACCATCAGCAAGAAAAATGTTCTGGAAAATGCTTTACAATTCAGCCGACCTGGACTCGTTTACTCCTCCCTACTGATGGTCAAGGTGATCAAAATGCACTTCGACAAACAACCAAGATTAATGAAAATGTTTCAAAGTAATAAGAGATTTGGAGATATGTGTGGGTGCTAAAGTAGTGGCAGGCGAATGTTGTGACAAAACAGTCTTGTTTCCGTCCCTGTTTGTGAAGCTGAGTCCTTCATGACCCGATCAATAAAGGCTGTAGAGTATGAGAATTCAACTCTTTATGGTTCCCAGCTATGACTCGAATGGCTAAATGGATGATAATGTAGTCCTTTAACCGCATGCTGACCCCACTGTGGGATGAAAAGCAGGGATTGTAATAATAAGTTTTACTGCCGGTCAGTGTAAGGATCTGCTTTATACTCTGAGTAGGATACTGTGGGTGTGCTTTTGTGTCCATTAGTGTCTAATACAATACCAGCCACGACATAAATCTGGATGGATTCTTGTATGACTTTAGCACACAGCAGGCTTATGGCAGACTGTTTGCGGTACAAACATGTCTCAGAGGGCTGAGCTGCTCTGGGGATCAAATCAACGCGTTGGTTGAAGTAAACACATTGAAATGCAGAGGCAAAGAAGCTAGTTGGGTCAAAGGTAGGGCCGGGTCAGGAGAACAGCTAACTATTTCCACACTACAGTATATGAGTCAACACTGCAGGTCAGCAGAGCCAATTATTATCCAATATGAATAATGAACTCTCTTGGGTTGACAAATTGTTCTCAGCTTAAAGTCCACTTACTCTTCTCGTGCTTTCAACCACATCGTATGGTCTTCATCAGTAGTTGGCGTTTGCTCGGTTGTCATGAAACTGTAGATCTTGTCCACGCTGGTTAAAAGTTTGTGGAGTCAGTAAACTGTGCTGAGCTAACTTGTTCAAAAAGTGTGCTTGGGTGAACATTTAGCTCATTGCAAATATATACAGTAGAACTGCCCCTTCTTAGTCGACTGATCGGTCGTTTTGGCAGCAGTTGCTTATAAGATTGCTTTTCTTTTAAACATTTACTTTGGTTGAGGACGGCCCTACTAAATTATAACCACAAGGAAAACAATCTCTTTTTGGGTTACAGTTTTTTAATAAATTATTTTCTCGAAATGTGAAAAAAGTAGAGTAAAGTCTTCAAATGGGAGGCCGATCACAGAAGTTCACATTCACTGTAGACTAGTTAGCTGAACTACTCACACTGTGAGCCATTCTACACAGTTTAAACCTAGAATATCACATTTTTGTTTCTTTTGTTAGGAGCAAGAGCAATGAGATTTATGATGTCAGACTCTTTTCATATCCCTTGACTTGTCCTCTGAGGTTCTAACATATTAAGACCTTAAATCAACTTGTGACATCATTTATGCCCCATCTCTGCATTTGAAGGGGTCTGTCTACTTGCATGTCCCATCTGTGGAAAAAAAACAATATTTCCCAGTGTGGGTGCTGTAGCCCAAATATAGACCTGCGGCAGTGAGTTGATTTGATATCGCTGCCTATATGTGTGTTTAGCCCCTGGGTCACTGTCCTCCATCATGTCTTCAACAAGACCTGCCACTGAAGGAGTTAGCTCTATGTAATCAACTCCAGTGGGATCAGATTTGAGAAGTGAACAAAGCCTCCTTCCTTGCTGTCTCTTCCTCTTCTTTCTCTGTCTGATCTTCTATATCAGTCCACTAGTGACCAAAAATCTCTATCACGGTATCTTTTAAGATTTTCTTTTTTTTTGTGCATTACTGGGTCTTTATATAGGGCCTTTGAATTAAAAACATTTTAATATTATCATGCATTCACTAAAGGCTCTAACCCTCTGAACCCCCAAAAAAACAGCTTGGAGCTTGGCCCCCCTAAAAATATACAATATATCTGATAAGAAATTAGAATTCATGAAACAGTTGCAGAATGTAAACAGTCCTTAAGAACATGTCTTTTGCAAATACCTCGCAAGTGTAAGAAGTGTAATGGGTTTCCAATTTACCGAAACTGCAAGACTTTGGACCGTGAGAAGAAACTTACACAAACACTCGGAGAATATTCAGACTCCACAGGGCCCAGCCGGTTCAGACTCAGGTCCTTCTTGCTGTTATGTGACAGTGTAAACCACTGGCCGACCAGACACCCGGTATTAAAGGAGCTGTCTGTCAATTCTGGAGTGACAGCAGGTTCCAACTCTGTGTTTTGAATTCTGGTGGATGGCCTTTGCGTTTACATTTGGATCCTGCTTTTGTAAATTCAACATGCTTTTAGGAACAGGCCTTCAACATAAAGAAGGTGACCAGCAAAGGAAGCTGTAATTTACTGTTGCTACTGAAGGCATCAGCTTGTAACAAAACCCCACTTATGACAGGAGCTGCCATATAAACATATTACCAATTACTAACCAATGACTTACTAGATAATATAGCTGAGATGTTGGGGGTTCAGTGTTTTGTCACTTTGACGGGAGTCGGGGTGGTGAATAAATAAATAAATAAACAAAGTCAACACGCAGCCTTTAAAATTAGACCACTGGAGCTGCTCATCCTTATCATACAGCACAAGGCGGCTCCAGGCCGTATCCTTCAGTAAATATTAAATGTCCTCGCCATTTGCAGTGACTTTTCCTTCTCGTTTTCCCTTTGAAACCCTGCTGTACAGGACAGCCACATACATGTCGTGCAGCTCAGCCCATGATTGCAGGTTTCAGTCACATCTTGCCTTTTGATCAATAACACAAGCAAGACAAATGCATCTGAATGCTACTGGTGACTGCGACGGGCTGGGTAGCAAAAATGGAAATGTTTTGTCATACAGCTCAAGGTAAGTGTAACATTATGTGGTAAGTGCCTTTACTCGGAAAACAACGGGGTCACAGATTTTCAAATGTGAACAGGTGTGGAGTTTTGATTCGCTGTGACATAACATTTCATCCTCATCATATTTTCCATTTCTCCTCCTAATTCAATCTGTGTTATTGGTCATTCACTTTCCTTCCCCAGACTGCTGCAATAGAAGAGCTATTTCTGCAAGCCAAGACACAAAGAGCGATGAGACCATTGCGCTCTGATATTTCCCTGACCATATCAGTTACCAACAAATTGGCCTGTGCCCCTCCCTGCAGCTATGTCGTACATCTACACGGTTTCTCTGCTGCATCTGTCTTCATCCAGCTATAATAAGGGAGGCTATTGCTGCCATGTATTCAGTGATATGACTATGATTAGCAGATGGACGTGTCATAGAAAAAAGGGGGGGAAAAATCAATGGGAAGAAAATCAATGGGAAAAAAGGGACAACACCTTAGTTCCATTGTAATGCCACAGCGAGGATTATGAAAGGCTGTGTTCTATTACTCAAAGTTTTCAAATAATCAGGCACTGTGAGACATTGATTCGTCCCCCAGAACGAGACATATGATTGCTCAGTGTGTCATTGCTCCAGACAATAGATCTTTTCAGTGTCTCCTATTAAAGTATGGCTAAGTGAGTCATTTCATTGCCATGGACCTGGCCTTGTTTTTGTCGATTCTCTTTTTCATCTCAACATTTTCTTACTGGCCATTGAAAATGGCCCAATGATGGCACTGCAAGCCACGGAGTTTCAGGGATATGTTGCTCTGTCATCAACTCTATCTCTCAGGTGAGAGCTTGTTTGTCCTTATTTTGTCTTTTTCCTCTCTTTGACACAGATTCTGAAGCCTGAATTTGTGCATCGGCCGACACAGAGAACCGATCTCATGCCAGTGCGTTAAAGACAAATTGCAGCCACAATTTAGACAAATAATAGTACAGTAACGATGTAAAAAAGTACTGCAACAGTAATATAAAACAAAATTGACCTTGGAATAAATAACAATTCCTTCTGTAATAACAATCCAAGTCTCAACAAGGACGAGAATGGCTCACTCGTTGGCTACTACCATCATCAACACTCGTAATTGTTGTTCTTGTGTAGTGTAAATGAGCGGATAAATTAAATGGTAACTTGACACAGGATCAGTGCAACGATTAACATATCTGCCGATACTCGTTTAGGCTGTATCGGAGGCATTTATCCTTCTAGTATCGGAACAACTTTAAAGGCTGTTGACACAAATCCACTTTCAGAGAAACAAACACCCAAAAAGATATGCTATCATATAAGCATGCTATGATGTCAATTTACACACACCAAAGACAGTTGCACAGCCTCTGTAGTGCCTTTGTGTGTGTGTGTGTGTGTGTGTGTGTGTGTGTGTGTGCGTGTGTGTGCGTGCGTGTGGCTCTTCTTAGTTACAAAACAAACCAATCTGATCCTGCATCAACTGATCTGACACACAGCAGATGAGCACATCATCTGGATAGATTGAGCTGGAACATTCATCTCCTCTGCCCTGAGTGCTGGCTGAATGTAACACAAACATCTCGCCCGTTGCCACAGCCTTGAGACATCATGTCCAAAACTCATAATCATGTGTCAGAGCGAGAAATACTTTGACGTTAATCTCCAAGATATTTTTGTGTTGGTCTCAGATGAATCAATCGGTGAATCTCATTTTGGAGCAAATCAACAAAGCAGACAAACTTAACGATCCACAGGTCCAGATTTTAATGAGGAGCTTGTTCTTTGGCGCTGCTGTCGACGACAATGCCAGGTCTCGCACAGGGGTCGCGGCATTAACGGCACCAGAGAGTCATTAAAAGAAAGCAAGAACGCACAGGAGGTTCAGAAGCCCTTCTCTGTACACAAGCTGATCTCCCTGGAATGCCTCCGGTGGGGAAAGACAGCGACGCATCGCTAAGGTAGAGGGTCTCTGGAGGCCGGATGCTGTGATGCTTCATGGGCATGTTTTTCCCTGGCAGAGCCCAGGGGAGTCGCCCACAAAGAGTTTGCTCCGCTGAGATGCCAGCGAGGCAGCCGACAACAAACGCAGTGTCGTTCAAACAGCTCTACTTTTATAGACACAGCCTATAGTTTACAGATGTTCGTTATTGCTGTGTGGCATATATGTGCCTGGTTTGTTGTACAATTAAAAATATAACTGTGCTGTACAGTGGCAACATAACAATAGTACAGGAAGAATGAAAAGCTCTCAAAAAAAAGTCACTTTTAAAGTTGTTCTACTTAGTTTGTGTTTTGCAGAAAGAAACGGACCTAGAATAGAAAACTACATCACATACATACAGTTTCACCATAAACTGATCATTAAATGTATAGCCCTGCAAAAAAAGCTCCCTGATATCTAATATAATAAAAATAAATGTTTTTTAAATGCCTGATTGATAACCAAAATGACATACAAGCAGACGCCGTAAACAACTCTTTTTTTCTATATCATCCAAAGTATAATTACAGTAGACTCAATAAAAATGACACCCGGCGACAGAGGGAAAGTGAGGGACAAGCCTCCATCAATGTCAACCCTCTGTTGATTCTTCCCTCTCAATGATTATGCAAAAACAGAAATTGTTTCCCTCCGAGTATTTTTTCACCCCCAAATGCCAAACTCACCCTCTCTCTCTCTTTATGTCCATCAAATCATATCACCGCACTTTTCACTCTCATTTGCCTTCACTTCGTTAAGGGTTTAACTGCACAACTTAACCCATGTCTGTCACAAGCAGAAGTAGGAACAATATATAGAGCCTTTCATATTTAGCCAATATACACATTGTATTTCCCCTATATTTAACCGGCAGCTATAGCGAAGTGTTTGAATCCCGCAATGCAGATTCATGTCATGCAAATTAGAGCTAAAACAATTTGTAATGCAAATTAGAGCTAAAACAATTTGTTGATTTCATAATTAGTCAAACACAAAATGAATCAAAAACTATTTTGCTAATGGAGTCGTCATTTCAGTCAATCCTTTGTTTTCTCGTCTCAAATGTTTAGATTTGCAGGTTTTCTCTAGTTTCAATGATGATAAATTAAGTACATTTTTGTTTTGGACTGTTAGTGCGATAACAAGAACAATCTGAAGATGGTAGCCTGCACTATTTTCTGATATTCTAAAAATCAACAGATTCATCCGGAAGATAATGGAAAAGAATAATTATTCTGGCCAAAGGCACAGAGACATGCGCTGCAAGGATGCAGGTGAGATCATTATCACACTATAGGCGGTGAAGCTGTAGCATTGGCTTTGTAATTATGAAAGTGCTATTCCAGGTTGTTACTCATAAATCACATTTTGGCAGTAATTCTAATGTACACTCAGCAACCCTTTCCTGATTGAAACCATAAATGTGATTCATAAGTATACATTATTGCACTACCCATGCCGTCAGTTGTGTTAAGCTTGGCACTATTCTCTTAAAGGCAGAGTGCTTACTTCAAATGTTTTACATTTTAGACATTTAACAGTCTAAATTACCATTTCAGTACCAACTAAAAACTGTGGGACTCATAAACCGTCGATGGTTGAACAGAATTGTGATATGTCAACCTCTGCATAACTTTGTGTGTATATTTGTTTCTCCTTTGAGATTTCCTATTTTGGTTTTGGTACCCCTAAAATGTCTGAATCAATGTTTTATGTGACTACCTGAAGTCTGCGGGCCGTTTCACTTTTTACAGGTCTGCTCATCTCAATGTCGAAACACATCCCATGTAAAACGTCGTGATGTAATAGTAAAGTAAATGATGCAGTGCAACCACACAGTAAGTAGTAAATTAAAAACTGAGAAGCTCTGGCACAGAAGGTTTAATTTGGAGCCAAACGTCTGAAGGTTTTCTAAATGTATGATCTCCCAGGTAATTGGATGTGCTGAATGCACTGACACCACTTGCTTGATGCGCCGCAACCTTAGCCCTGATTGTCTCCTCTCGTGGCAATTGCCTATTGCAGAGATTGCTCGCCTTCATGCACGCATTTCCCTCCGCAGATTGGACAGGCTTTTGTGCACCACTTAATTTTCAATCAGATCCGATCCTGGTAAAGTTGCCATGCAGTGTGAGGTGTAAATGGTGGGTCATATGCTCTCCCCCAGTGCTAATGAGAAGCTCCAGTCAACACATGGCTGTCATTTTTTATCCTGTCTTCCAAAAACTGATATGAAGCACAGAGAAGGTATGGCTGACAAGGCCTGTCCATTGCCAACATACACCCATCCAGCTGGGTCCAGAACCAGTAATGGTTCGGCTTCTTTGCATATGGATGTCAGCTCAAAAGCAATCATTTCCTCCGGCTGTGGGTTTAAGCTTGCCCAGGGGACTAATTGTCTGTCCATAAAATGAATATGAATCTTGTCAGGGATCGTGAGATACTCTGCACTTGTATGATATTTGGTCTCATTAAGACATCACTGACACATTTGAACACAAGAGATCATGGTACAATTTCACAGCTTCTTTTTAAAGACTGAATTCATGGCACTTCAAAATCACTGAGCGATCTACTGCACTATCGCTCTGCTTTCAAAATAGCATGTTAAATGTCCATGTGATATCGCTAACAATAACATGCCCAAGAAATCCAAACATGTAAATCCACAATAAACACTCTAATGATGTGCTTTGGCATGCGACTTACACATTTGTTTTCTGAATATTTACATTGGAGGAGGTTCAGTGTTTAATCAGCAGTCGTGCTGTGGAGGATTTTAGATCTGCTGAACACATACGGGTCTAAAATAAGATGACCTGCACATCCATAATTAAAATTAGGTTTGCACTGATTGTTTGGCCACTGGATGTGGTTTGAAAGTAGCTGATAAATGATGGAAATACATCTCCTGTGACCAGCTGATCGCCATTTTATTAGCTTCTATCTAACAGCAGTAAAAGTATGAGGCAATTTATTGCAGTCAGCAGAGCATTAGTGTAACCAGCATGTCATCCATCTGGCATTGACAGTTCGTTTATGGCAGTGTGTACCAAGTTTAACAGCCTACAGTCAAAGATTACAACCAGTGTAATATACTGGACAAGGGGAAGACTGTATGCTGCTGTAATGACAAGCTTTCCATGCCGTACATTCAGCCAATCAACCGAGGGAGAGATTTATTCAGGTTTTTGCACCTGTTTTCAGATGCAAACTTGATGCATTCCACCCCAAACAAAACTCATGTGCTGTATTTATCAAACAAACCCGGCTAGAGTCACAGTTTGCTTATCATTTGTGCGAGTGTCTGCAGGCTGCACTTTCTCCTCACTGCATATTCATTTAAGGGAGGAAGTCGCAATAAGTTTTGCGGGAAAAATCTCCACTTCTGAAAGGAGGTGTGAACATAGCGCAGATGGGATTCAAAAGAACTACAAGGAAGATTGTAATGTTGGCAGGAAACAAATGTGCATCAAATATAAGCTCATATATGACTAAAACCTGATTATTTGAAACACAAATGAAGCAATTATGCGTTTTTACACTGAAACACTAAAATGTTAGAAGAAGAAACATTCCTTCATTAGTTCCACAGTGGGGAAATTATTCTCTGCATTTGACCCAACCCTGTATATATAGGGAGCAGTGGGCTGCCAATGACAGGCGCCCGGGGAGCAGTTAGGGGTACAGTGTCTTGCTCACACTAAATTTCAAGGCAATTCATCCACTAGTTGCTGTGAACCGACCAAGCGACTGACATTGCCATCTCTTGGGTCAGCCCCTAGCGTGGTTACAAAGTAATCACTGCTTCTTGGCCCGTGGCATGACCTGCCACCAAATTTACCTGAAATCTGTGAAGTAGATAGTCGGTTAACTAACAAACTAACAGAGGCACAAATTGGACCCAAACATAACCACCATTATGGTAATAACTAATATTGAACTGAGGGAAATTATTTTTTATGCTGCAATAATGAGAATGTATCTCCATATTGCAAGGTAAATTGAACCCATTACCTGGAGGACAAAAAGGACACATTTAACATGCCACTGAGGGCAGATTTCATTTTACCCACTAATAACCCCTGAATCATAATCACATCTAGATTTAGTTGAAAGCTCTATTACATTTGCTCAATTATCTATTTCCTCTGATTGCCACGGTTCCTTTTTGTTCCCTTTGAAACAAAGAACAGATCCTCCGCAGCTGTGCAATGTTCAGGCAATCCCTCCGTTTTCCTGTGTAAAGATTTACAACTGAAAACGTTTTTTATAATTTCCATTTCCATTTTTTTTATATTTGAAAGTGTCGAGAAGAAAACAATGCCTTTAGCAGAGATCACTAATGGTGTCCTGTGTCCTCTCCCTGGCGCTCTCATGAAATGAGAAATGGATTAAATATCCATCACTGTAAAAAGAAAGAAGGTCTGGACCGAGCGAGGGAGGTGATGGGAGGGGGGGGGGGGGCTTGTGTGTTTTTTTTTTTATTATTGCTTCCTTTGGCTCCTGTTGATCTGATATTGATCGCCTGACATTGGTCAAATATCCCACTCTGCATTGCGGATAGCTGCTGATTGGGTGTGCAGGACAGGGCACGGAGACGGACACCAACCAGGGATGTATCACTGATCTGAATGCATTTTTTCTGTGATTGGGATGAAACAGATGCGTTGATTGTTATCAGAGGCTTATCTAGGCTGCTCTTAATGTATGACAAATCATGATGCTGCTGTTTTAAGACGGTTTGTATGTGTTGGCTCTTGTATAGAGCAGGGAATTGCTGTAAAAGCTTGCACATATTTTCCTTTCCTGCTGTGAGGCTTTGTTCATCTCTAAATTGAATATTTTAGTCGTGCCAGAATGCGTGTATGTGGTGAGACGGATGTGCTGTTCGTTTTTGTTTTTTTTTGGCTTCACAAACCGAGGATTTTGCCCCCAAAAACCCTCTGTAAGGAAGACCACAAGAGAGTTTTGTCAGAAACAGTATGTAGATCCAAAGTGGTTCCCAGTCTCGTATGAAGTCAGGAGCTCTTACTTCACTTATGTCTTGTGTTACCAAAGAGAGAGAAGCCTTGTTTCCAGGGACTAAGAATAATTGGTGTGTTTATACAGTCAATGGTAGGGAGCAGTCAACCTTCTCTGGGGAAATATGAACACGACAGCACAACCACCTGCTCCCTCCTCCGAACCGAGCTGGGCGTTTCACAATATCACAATATGACTGCTTTCAGATTGAGCGTTCTGATCTTTATGTTGTGTTCACTGTGCAATGTTATACACCACTGTATATGCCAATATTTCATGTCATTGGTTCAACAATGTCTTTAATTATGTGTAAGATGTTATGGTACAATGGCATGTGCTCTTATGTTATATAATGGGCGTAATATGCAGTAATATATGCATTTACAGAGAACATTAGAGATAACCCCTTAATTCAGATGCTGCTTTTCATGTTTTTTCCCGAAATAATACTCCTACATTGATTTTCAAAATAATTATTTTATCTTTTAATTAAAAATGAAAATGTATTTGCTGGAGTGGATCCTCTTACCGAGTACAGTTTTACAAACAAACATGATGCGGTGTTATGACATTGTGCATTACAGTTTTCAGGAGATGGAAAAGATGGGTTTGATTTTATTTTACGCCTGCTGTCATATTAAAAGAGTAGTTCGACAAATACGCTCATTTGCTTTCTGGTAAAACGTTTGTGGAAAAGGGGGATACCAAACACCAACTAAAATCTGCCGAATTAACATCTTCCACCTGGTTTGTTCAATGTGTACAAAAACATTCAAGTAAAAATGAGGATTCTCTGCTTCACAGGGGAACATGTGTCGGACTATTTCTTGGCTGCTAATAGTAACTTCCTGGAGTCTCAGCTGGTGTACTAGCATCTGCCTAATTAGGGAGCTTTAGAGATACTAGGCAGTTTTTTAATCTTTAAACTTAGCCAGGCTAGCTGTTTCCCTGTTTCCCCAGTCTTTATGCTAAGCTAAGATGACTGTTGTATTCCCCCAAAATGGCAAACTATTCCCATAAGCCCATATTCCCCAAAGTCAATTCAACAAAAGCTGCTCAATAGCAGAGCCAGCGGGTGTAATTTCTCCAAAATGAGCAAACTCTACAAAACACACCAAAGCGATGGTTGTTTATTCTAGCCACTGTTTGTGGGTGAAATTACTATGTATCTTCATTGGAGTGACATCTTTTCAATGAGCTATTTAGATATGGGGTAAGAACATTTTAATTAATTAATTTAACATTTTACCAACCAAGTAGCGGAAGATTAGAAGGGCACTCCCTAATGATGGCTGGCTAGCTGCCAAAGAGGCTGGTGGAGTAAACTGGCTCAGCAGCCAACATTTGGCTGATGGTAACTTCCCAGACTGTCTCTCACTCACAGATGTTTCAGTTATTCCTCTTCTTCTATGTTGAAAACGTCTTTAATTTCCCAATCCCTTTAGGTCATAAATAACCGAGATTCAGTCCTGGGTCACAGAATGGGTCCGACACTTAGGTATAAGCATATGTGTACCATGGAGGTACCTATGATAAAACTGCATGAGTTTAGATGAAAGTGTCCCTGACCTTATATACAGTATGTTGTGTAGGTTCTTTTCCTTCATTGCACTAAAAATGAACCACCTTCGAATGGTGAAGTTGTCCAAATCAGAAACACTTTTCAGCAAACACACACGTTTCTTTTGCAGAAACCAGCTTCAAATGTCCATACTGTGGGTGCATCAAATGTTGTCGTTTATCTAAACATTTAAGTGCCTGTCATAGCAGGAGGCAAACCCGCTTAAACCCCACAGGTTACAGGGTCAAAAGGAAACTCCTCGCATGCATTGCAAAGGGCACGGTGGTATACATACAGCATTCACTGGAGCGCACACACCATTCGAGAAAGGTCACACGAGCGCTTACCTTTGTAGAAGCACTCCTCACTGTGCATGATGGTAATCTTGTGTCCTTTGAGACAGGAGGCCCGGTGGAGCTCACAATGGTTTTGGTACAGCTTCCCATCTGAACCACACACAGGTTTATAGTGCGGCTTACAGTGATCCAAGCACTTACACTCCCCTTGGCCAGTCTCGTGGTTGGCCACACAGTGACGCCCCAAGCCACAGTACTTGTGTTCGCACAGACTTGGATAGCCATTGTGTCCCATAAAAGCTGCGGAAAACACACAGAAAGAAAAATAAACTAAGTTATATTGTTGACCGATCCACAACCTGTGATCGATGTGTACCAGAACAGATGGAAGGTCTGAGTTAAAGCTCTTGTTACAGGTTGGATCTCATTAAGGCTCTTTCAGTCCCGTCAACCCTCACATGGAATCCCCGTTGATACAGGATGATGTTTTTCTAAAGTCACAAAATGTTATAAATCCATAACACCCACATTGAGAGTGGTTAAAAGTCTGTTTACTTCAACCCAAGACTGCAGAGATGTCAAATAAATGTACATTTTAATCAAATTACTTTAAATGTTTTTTTTAAGAGAGAAATATGCTCCGTCTATGCGAGTATGCTTTCCCCTTCCAACTGGGAAACCCTCTTCAGATCTACATTGTCATGGAGGCTTTGTCATTTTAAGGGCTGAATCAGTTCGTGGTGAGGAGAGTGAACTTCTTAAACTTCTGACAGGTGGGCAACAGCACCACTTAATGGAAGCACACATGCCGGTAAAACAGAAGAAACATCATGAACATGTTTTAACTCATTGTGAATTAAAATATAACCTTATTACATTTGCCTTTCACTGTCTTTTTCAAAGTTCATTAAGGTTTCATGGAACATTAATGATGTTAAAATAAGAACGAGACAATACTTCGCTGCTACTAACAAGTATTTCCATTACAATTATTTATGCGTTTTGCCTTTATTATACCTCAGCTGGAGAAGGACAGGAAAGGGGGCGAGAGAGAGGGAACAAGATGCAGCAAAGGCCTGTGGGTCAGATTCAAACTCCGCTGCAGTAAGAAGTCCGTCTACATGGTGTGCCCGCTCTACAAGGCGAGCTACAGGAGCATCACATCTGCGTGTTATTTTACGCGATCAATCATCCAAAAAACATCAGAAAGCAGAGGAAAATGTCCATCACGATATCCTAGAGTAGGAGGTGATGACATTAAATGTCTTATTCTTTGAAGTATGCTGGATGTTTCATGCATGTGTTGTGTGTGTGTGTGTGTAAATAGAAAGATATATACACAGTATTCATTGAGCTAACGCATAGAGCAGTGGTTCATAATCCATGGGTCCAGATCCCCTAAGGGATCAGCAGATAAAACTCAGAGGTTATAAGAGGATCTACAAAATCTCAAGGATATTTTGAAAGTCGTTTGCATAAAATCGAGTTTTATTTGAACCCTCCAGACCTTAAAAACCCAAGAGTCTGAGGAAATCTCCAGTGCAAAGCCTTCGATCGAACTCACAGCTACTTTGATGGCATAGAGTATGTTTACAGTGGCCAGCGTGTCCCACAGTTTACCTCACCTTTATGTGAGTGTGGCTTTATGTCAATTAACGCTCCACAGTGAATGACTAAAGGGGGGACGGCTTGGGTTTTGCAGGCTGGGGAGAACATTGCAGCTTGTATGTCTTTCTTCAGCAGCAGTTATTTGAAGAAATAGTACATAATTAAAAAAGCCGACAACTAGGAAATACCGCAGGATCGTGAGGATGCCTTCATTTACAAAAGGTTTCATGAGAACACCATTTATCTCAATAAACGATGAGTGTTATTTTCTTTGAGGACATGATTCTGTTGTGGTCTGCCATTTCAACCTATATGAACACCAATACGTCTTGACAAGCCACACATCAGTCTGTGCAGAAACCCATGAACCACATCAAATATATCGGCTCTCTAATAGCAGCTTGCTCACCCTTAAATTGCCCTTTGCGATGGTCCTCAAGGGACGGTGGACGGGTATGATGAGCAGAGAAAATAAAGACTTAAAGAAACTATCCTTCCTAGCACCAAACAGACAACATCAGCAACCAGCTGTTGAAGAAGAACAATTTTAGCCAAACCCAGATCTGTTTTTCTCCCGGGGTGGTGGAGGCAAAAACAGAGCTGGGTTCATATTCAGCAGGTCAGAAACATAACACCGGATGGAATGATAATGTTGCTTTGCTTAACGTCTAATTAAGCAACTGTTTGCTAATATGTTAGCCATAAAACGCTATAGGGCTAGTACTACGGTGGCTGCTATTTATCAGCAAGTTTTTCATATTTCTGCCACCTTCAGGCCACATTGGATTAATGCTGCTATACATTTGATGAATCTTTTTTTTTGTTTCACCATGAACTTAATCTTAACCCTCAGCTATATATTGCATTACTTACCTAAGCCTATCCAGCTACATTAATTATGCTTAATATTAAAACAATGGCTTCATTTTGAAATCAAAGCCGGCCGCATTTTTATTTCTGCCGACGTAAAGAAGGAAAGCTCATAAAAACTGTATCCGCTTCCCATTCATCTTGAAATATCTGTCAATATTCAACTTTAATGAATTTGATTGTGGTCTTCACTGTAGTACAGACCGTCGCAACACATGTATGGGAACAACACGTTAACAGAGAAGGTTGCTTCCAAACATATTAGCAATGCAAATTGGTTGCACATGACCTTAATTCATAGAACGCAGGGTTGCACTTAGTCCCGATAAGAGAGTGTAACTGAACTGTAAAACTGTCATGGAAGGAAGAAAAATCACTGAACTGAGGCGCATACAGACTGGCAATCCACAAACTCTACTTTCACATTGCGCACACTGTCTCACTGACCAATAAATATTGACTAGAAAGTGGTGCTTCACTGCATTAATTACAATCTATGAAGCATTTGGCTTTGAGCAGAACGGGCAGCGGTATAAACTCAAAGGAAAGGCAAAATGAGCACCCGGCGTCCACAGACGAAGCAAATGGTTTGAACAATGCATTAGATAAATCGCTTTGCATCTTAGCTGAAACATTGTGAAGTTAGTATCGGCATTTGCATGAAAACACAAATTCCAAAAAGGAAACCGTTGTTGCATTTGCACCATTTCCTTGTATCATCGTGTAAGTAGCTAAAAGCCACATACATGCGGTCTTTATTTGTTGTCAAGTCAAAATTAATTCAATCATGAGAGATGAAGAATACCATCTGAGAAATGAGGTTAAATGAAATCCTGAAATGTCAGTTTTGAGAGCTTTGTGGCTTTCAATTGAAATGTGTTTATATCTGAGCTTTAGCAGTTGGACGATGTGGTTAACACACCAACTTAAAAGTGTTAAGCCTCATTCGCATCCCGGACATCACCCCACACACAGTCCTGCGTTATCATCGAGCTGTCACAGAGGGTTTAGACGAGATACACGCGCGTACACTGTGACCTGATTGGAGACAGTCAATTTGCTAGTTTATTAAATCCCTGTGGTGGCCCGGCATAATGATTATTCAGTGAATTTGCGTCGCACAGCCAGGCATCCTCTGCCAGCAGCAGGGTCAGCGAAGGCCGCAGTCATTTGTTATCAGTATGCACATCCAACAGTCTGGTCATCAGCTGACATCGGAGACAAATGAGGAGTTGTGCACAGCCATTCATTTATTGATGACCTATTGCTTTTTCAGAGCATTGAGGGAAAACACGCTGCTCAGTGGTGAATGACAACCCCAAGGATGTTGTGTGAATTTTGAGCTGGAACTGTGCACTTATAAACGCCTATCAGGAGCATAAATCATGATAGGGGTGGATTTGTTTCAGCTCTGCTTATTTTGGTACAAGACAGGAGAGACAAACACGATGAGATATCACAGTATTATCTCTTAATACGATATGGTATATGAGATACGATGTAGGCTGTGAAGGCTGTTGTGTAGTTCTGCTGCACACAACAGGGAAGCTCATTTTTACCCATTAAGAAATTGGAAACTGTTGGTAAAGTTCAAATGAGTTTTCATCCAGACTGCCGCTGATCCAACAAAGCAACAGAAGATTAAAGTCTCAGTGAAACAGAAGCTAGAGCGTCTTTAGCTTCTGTTCTGGGACGTATTTTCCAAAGAAACGCAGTATTTGAGCAGCGAACATTTCAAGAAGGATTGGAAATCGAATCGTTCGCATTCGATTGGACCGCTAAAAAGTGGGAGCTTAGAATGTAGTCCGATACGGTGGTCGAGAGGACGGTGGCTCACACACACCTCACTTGCCACTAAAAGTTGAAGATCGATTGATGGATGGATAGATGTCACCATGTTATTGGTTTAAATTGGTTGGTACGAGCTTACGTAAACACAATTCATATTTTGTTTTCAGGAAGAAAAGATTTTTTGGGGAATTAAAGAGATGACCTACCATGATCATTTATTATCTAAAATGAATATAAGATCGTCAAACAACGGCATGCTTCACATTACTCACTAACATTCAAATATAATCATTGAATTCAATTCACAGTAAAACGTTAACATTTAGTCAGAGCATGTAGGCAACATCAAGTGATCTGACCCGTTATGCTTCCATCTTCAGTCTGACATTGCCTCTTCGATTGATTATTACTCCTCGGTTCCAGCGCACAGCTGACAACCGTTGACAATGGCTAGACGATGGCATTAGTCCCGCCCATAGTGCAGATTGGCTAAGTGTTAGTGCCCCCGAGGCGCTCATTGGCTCGTACACTTTTTTTAATCAAGAAACCGCTGTTTCATGTCACGCTGCCGAATCGGTCAACTCAAACTTGATGGAGTCATGGACGGTCTGTACCCAGGCACAATCAGATTGTCATTGCAGAAGAAGCCTTGCCATCACAGCAAAAGACAAAAAGCATTATAGTGGAAACTCTTTGTAAAACCATCCAAGCTGCCCTCTGACATCTCTTGCGCTCATGCTGCATCTAAATGCTGAAAACCACCAATAACAACAAAACTTTAAATCCAAAGTCACTTACAGGGAAATACATGACATGTGACCAACACATCCTAAGTAGTAGCTGACCCCTGTTAGCAGTGGGTTGCTCTAAAACGCCTGGAGAGAAACTTGGGGTTCAAGTGTCTCACTCAAGGACGTTTCAACATGCAGACAGTAGGCCACTGAACTACAGCTACTTTAGCAATGCCCCAATGTTTTGAAGCACATTCACTCTTGGATGTGCATCTCTTTTTCAACAAGCTACACTGAAGGTCCTATTTCCAGCGGGGGCTTTTTCCTCTGCTCTTCCTAAACTAAGAAGGTTCGCCTGGTACACATCTGATGTTTTCCATTACAGCAGCTCAGAGTCCTGAGGGAGAGACCAGACTGTGGTAAACAACAGGCGGGAGTTCTAAGCTCACTCGGCGCACCGAGTTAAGATGGCCCACAAGGCCCATGAACGAGTACAAGGGGATGCAAATCAGAAAAATACAACGATTAAACAATGCTAAACCTTTACATTGCACACAAACAATGTCACATTCCCGTACACCGGCTGACACATGGCTCGTTTAACTTCTTTGAAAGTCACAGCAGACGTTGGGCCGTGTGCAGAGCTGCAAACACTGGAATACACAAGCATCTACAGTAGCAGTTCAGTGCATTTTTAGCAAAGCCGTTGCAAAGAAAAAGTTGAATGTGTGCAGTCGATCTGCCGTCACGTTGGGTTTTCTCCCACAGTGACTGAAATAAACTGTGACTATTAGCAGAGTCTCAGAAACAGCAAGCTCCCGAATGTTGCAGATTTGTTGACCATGAATTTATTATTTGTGACATATTAATGGAGAATGCAATTAACTGTCTTGACGCCTGATTCATTTTCACCCAGCTTGAGTTGTTATTTATGCACAGCCTTGTAGATTTCATCTTAGACTTGCAATAAGGGAACAAGTTCTACCGAGAGGAACTTCAAAAAGTCTTTTGAATAACCAGACAATCCAGCCATAATAGATTTGTCACATGCAAATGTAAATGAGGTTACTAGTGCAATGCATATGAGGGGCGCGTCTATATTCGGCGTCAGAATGAGCGGATTGTTGGAGTCCGGTATCGCTGCTTGCAGCGTTGTCGGAGGCGTGCCTGTTATGCTTCCTTCATGCTAAATCACTTATTAAAACTCAATTGTAGAGATCTGTCGTATGAATCCACTAATCGATTATCCGACAAAATCGTAGAGTTAATTCGACTAAGAATTTCTTTGGTCGAGGACGGCCTTACTGCTGTCAATGAGCACTGTGCAGAGCCCTGAAGCTCTGTTCACGTTTTTATTCAAAGTGTATTAACATTGAACGTGTCACATATTATCCTATTTGCAACAACTTCAACACTGCACGTCCTTGGGTCCCCAGCAATACACCCACCAAGTGTGCAGTAGATCGGATGAAAGGATCTTGAGATATGCAAAGGACACACACACACACACACACACACACACACACACACACACACACACACACACACACACAGATAGAGATGCCTTGCTTAATATTTAAGATAACTCAAGTTGGTGTCTGTACTACATAGCAGGCGAAAAATGTGCATTTTTCTTTGGAAAATGTTTGAAAATGATTCATTTTGTTTTGTTCAATGGTGGATTCAAGGTTGTGCCCAGAAACAACTACACTGCCAAACGATTCATCATCCTGTATTAAAATTAAACTTTAGAGCCATTTTTCTGACTTCCACATTTTACTCTGAGATGCTACTCGAGGGTTAAATCAAAATGTGCCGCCACCACCAGGTTTGAAACTTTACAGCTCCGTGTCTAATGGAAAGTGTCATGTATGCAAGTGTAAATGAGCATAACTCGCACTTTCACATATATTCAGCTGTCAATTTAGAAAGCTCCACTGTTTTGAAATATGGAGATGTATGCAGCAACCTTACCGTACGTATTCTTGGCAAAGATCCTTTTATGATTAAAAATTGTTGTGGCATTAAAAGTCAGAACAGCAGCGAGTTGTAGCTTCGTTATCCTTAGGCACACCAAGTCAAAGATCTCTGTCTTCAAGGAGTAGACCTGCTAAAAGACCTTGTATCCATCAGCAACGTTACGGAGGTGTTGTGTTATCACCTGCTGAAATGCACCTCCTCTCCTTCCCTCCTAATATGCTAATTGCAGCACCGGGAAACACTTTTGCTCCTGGTGGCATAAAGAACTCGTGAACATTTTATGAGAAGCTATTTGAGGCATAAGAGCTTTTTCAACCCTTTGAAGCAAGGTAACCCACTATGTTTAAAACATTGATGACTTCCCTTCCACCTCAATGAGTCCGTCCCATAGTCCTTCCTCTCAAATGCAAAGCACGAGGGAAAGTCAGAAGAAAATGTGTCATGGTATGTCTTATATTTAGCAAGTGCACACTTCTCTAGTGAATAGTAACTAAACATGTGACTGTAGGTGCATGTATGTTATTTTAGCCTATAGTTTCATACTGTAGCATAATTGGATCGGATAGCGTTTTGCTTTTAATCGATGTGGCCCTTCCTTTGGTCATTTTAGTTTTGTTTGATAAATGAACTGCACCAAACAGAGGGCACCTAATTAACAAAAGAGAAGGCCTCTTCCTTTTTTTTAATGACATCTGAGCTCTTCAAACCTGCTGATCTGAAACCTTGCCAGCTCACCCTGCATCTCTGCTTACCAACTGAAGATGAAGGAAAGGTCTTTGCATTCACATTTTCACACATTCACTTCTTACCCAAGATGACTAAACAGTGAAATGCAATTTCCTCCTGAACAGTAAAACATGCCACAGTTAAAAAGTGCAAAGGTCAAAGTTGCAACGTGCCGGCAGGAGTAGCAGCACAAAATGCTCCCGTGTGCCCCGAATTATCACGTACAATTGAAATACAGCGAGGGGGAAATGTATTACATTTCTAAAAAAGACAGGAATATTTTCAGTTCAGGTAAAGGAGGCAGATAGCAAGGTGTTTACAACTGAACATCCATCTTGTAGCTCTCTAGAAACGCGACTGACGGCACACGAATAGACTTTGCTGGGTGTTCGAGAAATCTAACACAACAACCAAGTCAAGTCACGTCCAATTTATTCATAAAAAGCTGTCTGACACATTCATCACAAACTACTTTGCAGAGTAGGAAGGACGCACTGGAAATACAAATGAAAACGACTGCATGTGGAACGTTCTCCAGCTTATCAATGGTTCAAGACTATATTAATAGCCAAACCATGACCGTGAACTACACCGTGCCCATTAAAAGTACCCAACCAATCATTAAGGATGTTTTTATTTGTATTTATTTTATTACAAATTTGAATCGGAACAAATTCACTTTTCACACTGATCCAAGAGGGAGAAGCATTATCTAAAGGTACTAAATTTAGAACATTAATATCGCCTCCTGCCAACAGTAATGCGTTCTTTTCGGCCTAAACATCATCTTCCCATGTTAAGGTCATGTGATGACAACTGAGACCAATCCATAATAACTGAGCAAACTTTGCTTCAATTTGCAGATAAAGACATGAGAGATGGCTCAGAAAAGAAGTAGTGAGTGGACCTTACAGTCGTGTTTCTGTGACTCCTGGTTGGCAAAATACCAATTGTTTACTTGTATCTTCTTCTTTTTTTAAATTAGCAAAGAGTAATGTAGGACATCGTGTCCACCTTAAGTTAAAAGGTCAGCCCACCTTAAGTGAGCCTCAGCTGAAGATGTGGATAACTTACACTTTCAATTCAATCAACAGATGGCAAGCAAGACACATACATTTTGCTTGGATCTTGAGGAGTTGCATTTATTCACCCGCTCTAGCTCATACTCTACACTGAACTGCTACATTCACAGCTACCATAAACTTCATGTTCATCGTAATACACGCTCGCTTTCTCTCTCTCCGGAGAGCACATTGTGTAGCGTTACTTGGAACCGACATGTCCGTGCTGAATGGAGATGATATGTGGTAGTGGTGGCAAGTGAATAAAATACCTATATATATATATATATATATATATATATATATCCTGCTTTTGTAGCTGGAAGAAGACTAAACACACAAGAACCCCAAACTGTGCAATACATCCCATCAATACAGTAGCATAGAAAGCAGATGGTGTGTATTTAGGACAATATTGAAAGAAAAAAAACATGACAGAAGCTACATCCACCATTACAAATAAAATGAAGTCTGTCATTTTATCAGTTGTGATGCCATAAATGAGTGTGTCTGCCTCGCTCTGTTTCTCTCCTTCAGGAGCACGCTGTCCAGAAGCAATACACAATAATACCTCCAAACCAATGCCAATCGGTGTTTTGGGATTGCATGTGACAGCCCTTGTGTCCACCTTCAGTCGGCCTATTGTTGATTAGCGCCAACACAAACCCGGTGTGGACGGGTAGACGGGGGGGATCAAAGAATTTGCATCGCTGATTTGTATAATCGAGTTACTTGAGGAATTGTTTCAGCCTTACCCTGGTATACAGTAACACTGCCAAAGCCCAGCAGCTGTGCAGCTTAGCTTCCTGAGGGGTCATGCTTACGACGAACTAGCATCTTGAACGGAAGCTCTTCACGAATAACGTAGGCTGAAACTCTAACTACATGTGCGTTCTACAGTATCAAGACAAAAATTAACTGTGGCGGCGTCGGCACTCCCCTGCTCGGAGTATAAATGCATTTTAGTAGTGGCAGTAAATACACAGATGAAGTAGGAGCAACAGTTTTGTTTGTCCCCTGGATATCCGTCCAGCTGAGCATCTGTTTCCAGCCGCTGGGCTAACGTTAACTCCAGTCTACAACACATCACTCCGTCATGTAGATCAGGTCTGCAGATTGTAAACTGTCGACTATTTAAAACCAGTCAGACTGAAGTCTGTTGTTGGGAGATTGGGGTAACCTGTTTTACATTTGTTCATGACAGGTTATTTACTACTGAAGGCTACAGCAATTGTGATATTAATTGCTTATTTGATTGGCAACAGCGGCACATGAATATGCTGCAGATTGTGTCTATCAGTTGTGAAGTTTATTAGACTGCCTCTCATCACTGTTGCGTTTCTGCCTTCTTAGCAAACAAAATGTGGTGCTAATTGAATCTCTGAGTTATCTGCACGTTTACTTTCGTACAAATGTTGAAAGCTAAACCTAATTTAATTGAACTATAAAGCTGTGCCAGTTCAAAACGTGCCTGTTCAGAACGGATGTGTGTCCCGCAGACATACATACAGACAGAGACAACTTCTATTTTAGTTCGATTAGATTCGGGACTGAACGGATTTCAAATCTTGATGAACTGACTCAATACTGGATTTGGATGAACATCCAGACCAACCCAACGCTGGTACGAATGCGGTGTCCTATTTAGTTTTAAAGATACATGTATAAGCTCTAATCTCTCCACCCTATCCCATTGTTAGCATGTAAAATACAATTCCTATTTTTCACACAATAATTCTGAACATCCACTGAGCTAGATGTTATTTTGTATTACTTAAGCTCTCGGACACAATGTGGCCGAGATATCAGCTAATGGAAAAAATAAGCAATCATCAATCACTCTGATGTGCACCTGCTTTTATTGGGTTGCTTGTTACTTTCTCTTTTCAGATTTTACAATACACTGTTAAAAAAGATAGTAAATTCAACACATAAATGTGCCTCAGCAGATATTTATTGTTGTTATATATATTCAATTGTTTTGTAAAGAAGACCTATACTGTCGAGGTTATATGACTTCAATAGATGTGATGGACAAATGCTTCAGTCGTGATAAAAAAACAGGAAACGACATGTATTCAATTGCAGTAACAAGACCGAAATAAATGTGTTACTTCCACCCTCTTACAGTATGTGTGTGTGCTGGTCCGTGGCTGAGTGCACGTGCTAGAGAGTGGATATGAGAGCACCTGGCAGCCACTTGGCAACTTTCCGTCCCGTTTCATTCCCTCGCCTGATGACTGAACGTGGGCCCGGCTCCTCTCCTTCTGTCCACATCAGGATGCAGCACTGAGAGCGTTTGCTCCAACAACCCCATTTTCAGAGATTGAGGACTAATTGTAAGCACCCCACGCTTCTCCCTGCTTCACATTACAGTGAGCTGTCTGGTTGGTTGGCAAACAGCAGAAAGCCAGGTAGTTTCTCTTCTCCCATATTTATGCTTCCTCTGATGAATGTGTGTTAATGTATCGTTATTTTTGATCAAACATTAGTAATTAATAAATGAGTAATCTCTCATAGAAGTAAGGAGATTTTAAAGAACAATGAATTTAAGGATTTAGGTTAGCGTGGAGGATTTGGAGGATGTAGCTCTTTGGTTTTCCTTTCAAATCAGAATTACGACACAATATAATGTTGGATGTGCAACAACTTGTCTTTTTCCACAGATTAAGTTCAGTTAAGTGTCAGTTTAATGTAAAGTAGATTTGCAGCAATGATGCAGACCAGCTTTAGGATGGCATTTTTTGAGGGAAGAAACGGATATGTGCCAGTGGAGGAATGCTAATGGTAAACACACAAAGGAAATCTAAGCAAAGGCATATTTGTTTACACAATGAACAGGTTTAGTTTGAAATGTAATCTAATGTAATTGCAACCGTCAATGCTAAATGCTCTCGTCGACAGCATTAAGAGTTCGCTCCAGGTTCAAAGTGATGCTGAAGTGTGTGATTCGAGGGTATGAAGGTTAACAAATGAGCAGAATCATGTTCACAGTAGAAAGGCTGCGTCTTTACGGACTCCAGTCCGGATCTGTTGACAATATTTGACCACACAAATATTTTCTGTTGTGTTTTTTTGTTTTGGCAGGTGGTCCTAAACAACTAATAATTTAGACCATAAGATCTTAAGACTTATGCATAAGAACCAGCAATCAATGGTCATGGTGAATGGACTGTACTTGTATTGCGCTCTTCTAGTCTTTCCGACCACTCGAAGCACTTTCACCCTACTTGTCATCATTCACCCGTTCACTAACTGATGGATATTACCATGCCTTACCATGCCACCTGCCCATCAAACTATCACATTCACAGCTACGGGAGCAATTTTGGGGGAGAGTGTTTTGCTCAAGGACATATCGACATGCGACCAGCGGAGCCGGGGATCGAACCGCCGATCCTCTGATTGAAGGACGACCCTGCTCTCCACTTAGCCCCGAATCAATTAGGAGGGACTATTTTTATCTTTTTTCGATGAACTTCATATGGTTCTTTATCTCTGCCGTAGGTTAAACAGCTCAAGGCTTTTGTTATATGGCCTCAGAGGGTTATACCGTTTAAACTCAATAGGGGACAATAGAGAAGAAAATCCAGAGTCCCCAAAAAACAGGAACTGAATAGTAAAAAGATAATAGCACATAATGCACCTGTCTGACAAAAACACAACAGGAAAACACATTTCTTTTTTATGATGAAACACTTAAAAGACCAGCTATGATTTCAGCACAACAAAGAACATGAAGAAAACAAAAATTTCAGTTTTGTTTATTTATTTTTTGTCCCACAACTGCAGCGATGAGCTAAACCACACAACAAGACAAAAGTCTACTGTCAGTCAAATCATCTTTTTATATCGCTCTACATGCAAACAGTGCAACAAATGAAGCAGCTTTGCAAGACAATCTTGAATCTGAGTGTGTTGGCTCTTCTAACTCATATGGTATGTTCATGCTTCCTAAATTTACCACAAAAAGCCGTTTTAGATATTAAAGCTGTCGTCACCGCTGTGAGGCGAGTTATGTCACGCTCCTGGGAATTTGGAGAATTCTTTAAGATTTTGTTTTTACTTGTTTTGTAAGCTGCAAAACAGAGAAGTCACTTTAATTTTGGACAGAATGTAGAGTATAATAAAAAATGAAATGGACTGCTGAAGAGGACTGTTGGTGGTAATACTGTTGATCTTGCTAAGTGTGCAGCACGCCATGCTTCCTTTGGCAGTACTGATGATCGTCATCCTTGTGCGTGTTATCATTTTCGAATAAGCAGTTTAACCATTTTTTTGCGAGTTCATTAAGCATTCAAAGAGCTGAAAATAAATTGCATGCCATCACAGTATATTACGCTAAGGCTCATAAAAGGCCTAGGACCAGTCAATGTTTACCAGCATTAGTAACCATCTCCAGGAGACAGACAAGTGGGAATTGAAACTTTTTGTGTCGGTTGACTAAAAATAAATGATGTAGCTCAGAAGGCTTTTGGTTTTCTGGAGAAAACAGTGAATTTCCTTCATCAGAACTGATAACAGGACTGAAGTCTGAAGCTCTTTCGGTTTTCAAAGACACCAAATATCATACAAGTCCAGGAAATCACTCTTCCATTCATTTTCAGTACAGCAGTTCCAAATTACTCAAGTGGATGCGCTCTTCCGATGCTGAACAGGATTTTTGACTTCAAACTAGAGAGCGAAGGCAGTCAAACAGCTAACTTCCCGTTGAAAATGTGTATCCTGGGATGAGCGCAGCGGAGCTCTCCAATTTAATTGGCATTTAAAGAAACACCATTTGAACGATTAGTTCATTAAAGTCTGTGCCCAGGCAGGACATATTTGATAGAGTACTAAACCGTGGTTCAGAGGATGCAGATTCCTGCTGGTTTACATTTAATTAGGAACTGACTTTCACCTGGGACACGAGCAGGTACAACGGAGAACTATGCTGGACTCCATCACACGATTAAAAAATCTAAAAAATGTAGGATGCACACTGAGCTTTGGGTGAACACATAAAACCCAGAGAAGATTGGGATAGTTAATTCAGTTGACAGGTGTATTTTGACTTGTCATAGAAGAAAACGCACAAGTATAACATTATGAATGATTGTAGCCTCTTCGACCGTAGCACCTTTCCTCAGAGACTATGAGGCTTCGGAGGAAACCATTGTGTTCCAACTGCAGGCACCAGGGTCTAAATTAGGTCCCCGGGACCTAAAGCGCTCACAAATAATTATCAGATGATTAACTGTGGAGACAGACTCACTTAGTTTCATTTTCCTCCTCTGCATTTTATTAATTACATCCAACGTGCATCAGTAAATACTATGCAGCAGGAAATGCCGCCACAGTAAGAAAAAAACAATTGGGTGACCTCAGTGCATGCATCAGCTTCCAACAGAATATCAGGAACTGTACTGGCCGTGAAACTTGGCTGAATCCCAGAATATCGAACAACGCCATTCGACCGTGACTCGTTTCTATATATCGATCTGACAGAACAGAGGACTCTAGGCGAGAGAGAGGAGGCATGTGCTTTGTGGTGAATAACGTTAACGTTAATTTACTAATTGAAGGAGCTGACGGGTTTGCATTTCACTGGGGTTTTAAATTTAAATGACAGTAAATGCCCTTGTCCCATGTCATGTTGCTTTTTCATCCATCAGGGCACTAATTTGCCCCTTTTGTCTTCGCAGGTTTTTTAGACCGCTATAGAAACGCAGACAACAATGGACTGAAGGAACCTTTTAGTTCCTTGACTAAAATTACCAAGAGATTCTTGATGGAAACGTGGCTTTTGGTCAAGATGTGCTAAACCGTTAAAACCAGCATGCACAACACCAGCGAAAATAAATTGAATGGAGACATTATCAATGTTAGTAGTGACAGCTGCGTTAGTCAAACCATCCACAGGATAGAAGGAACATAGCTCTTAGTTGTATCTGGTCAGTTAATCCAGATGCAGTCTTGAAATGGAAACCTTTCTTGTCACACTTATGGAGTCTTAGAGAACTACCCACTGGATGAAGGCATTTGCAGACTTGCTTTATTGATTACCTCACAGGAAGGCTGATGCAATGCTACTCAGTGTATGCTAGACCATTTAACATGTTGTAGAAATGTGTGGGCTGTTGCCTTGGAGGTGTGTTGCTGCTAAAATGTGAAATGCTGCATTGTGAACACTTCAGCTACCAAGGTGCGTTCAGGGACGGTGGGCGGGGGTAATCTTTTTTTAATTTATTTTTCAAATGGAGGGTAATGCATTATGGAACCGGTATTGTATCATTCCTTCAATAAAAATATGTATCCCAAAAAAAGAGAATTGGAGAAAGTTGAGTTAACAACCAAATCTATTGTGATGTTAATCTTTAGTTTTTGACATTGCTGTCAGGTCATATTGCGATCAGATCATTTAAGAGCAATACAGCCAAGGATTTGAACCGTCATCTACAGAAAATATGAGCAATAATTTAAAACTGAGCGTGAAGACCTGCAGTGAAAGCACCGCCTAATGCGCTCTGAAGTGCAGTGTGACCATGACCTTGACCTTTCTGCCCGCAGGAGGTCACAGAGTTGTACTGTACAGTATTTAGGCCAGACACAACTGTCCTCTTATGGCTTAGTGGGTCAAGGAGCATAAGTGGCCTGTAAAATTAGCCAGAGAACTCCTGTGGGAGTTCAAAAGGAAAATCCTATAGGCTTCTTTTTTTTTCTTACTCTGCAACTCATCTAAGTCTGTCAATGGTGCTCGCATATGGTGCAGTGCGGTCGCACAGCCTCTCTTTAAAAAACGACTTCTCTCCACGCCCAGAAAAAAAAAGACTGCTCACTCTGCGAAACCACAGTTACTTGATCAAGACTTATCGTATGAAAACCATTGTAAATTAAATTGTAGCAAAACAGTGAAAGGCTAGATGTAACAACGAGGAGTCTTCCAATAATTCGGTGTGAGAAAAAGTGCAGTGCAAGGCAGCATTCAGCGCTCTGTGATGAGTTATTAAAAGTGTAACCCAGGCCCAGGGGGTGGTGTGTAATTTTAGAATTAATATACAATTTAGAGCTTGGTGTTTGCAGCATCTGAATTATTCAAATGAGGCTCGGCTACAGGCTTGGGTCTGGTGGGGGTGAGGCAGCTGTTATGCATACAAATTGATATATTATGTCAGTAAATGAAAGAATGGAAGGCGGCATAGATTACAGAAACATAAACATTGGTGCTAGGCAACAAAACAAGATGTTTGCGCTTCTGCAGAGTTCTGCAGACCATATTATTGTTGGGTAAAGTCGAGGGAGTTTGATTGTTATTTGAGACTGATATCGCAGACTGTCCGCGGGGGAAATCTTTCTTCAGTGGCCTTATGGACCTTTGCGTGTTCATGCATGTCCTCCAGTTATTTAAATCTTGATTAAAATGCTGGATTCCTCCAGTATTAAAATGAACTTCTGGCTCACCAAGAATTATCGGTGCATTCAAAATATCAACAAAATCACATAGCGAGGCACCAATAGCAGTATTGGGAATCGTGTCCAACACTGTGCTCATGTACTCGTACTTTTTAAACGACTCTGAGACAACCGCACCCAATATCCCTGTACATCAACATGACGACAAGAACATTGGTGTCTACCATACAGGTTTCCGCTCGTGTATTGAAAGCCCGACATAACGTCAGCGAGTGTCTGCTAGAGAGAGAAAGAGTGTGTGTGTGTGTGTGTGTGTGTGTGTGACGACGAGTATGAAATTAGTTCTAGCTGTGAACGTAGCAGTGTGTGTACAGTTTATTTATCGGTGAATAAATGCTACAACTCCTCGAAACCCAAGCCAAGTTCCCGTGTATTGCTTGCTACCAAAACTCAAGATGTATAAATGGTAAAGATTTTAGCATCTTTAACCTGATATAGGCAGAACATAAACAAACGTGTCATTTGTTGAAATAACAGGGCTTTGCTACACTGAATATGGTCTGTAAACACCAGCAATAACGGCGGAGTCTCTTGTTTGCACACCATACCAGCACAGGTCATCCTTCATAGCAGTGTTGCCGTCGCTGACACTATTTACATGTAATGAGGAAGGCAAGATTATCTCCATCAGATATTTATGTCTAAATCAGTCTATTTATTCCGTAAAATTGCATTTCACCAGCGGCCCTCGGTCTTGCTGCAGCCTGCATAACAAGCCCGGTTAGTGTGGCGCACGCTCGTTCTGGGACTCCAATTACAGAGCATCCTGTAAAACGGCTGCCATTTGTCTGTCTTTGTCTCCTCCGCGCTGACATTCAGTTAGAGTTTATAGGGCGCTGCGTTCCCCCGATCTGTAATTATTTTTTTGTTTTCTCATCCACATTAAATGGGAGAATATAATATCGGCCAGGTTGCCGGTCCATCACAGGCCAAGGAATATTACAGTCTCAGACAATTGAACACATTCAATTATGTGTGTTTGAGTACAGAACAAGACCGAGAGGAAATACACCCACCACGCAAATAAAACAGACTATCTGGTCGAACTGGTTTTGATCTTAAGGGAGCAAAAGATATGAGACTTGTGGTGTTGCTTTATGTTAGAGACAGAACATAACAAATGTATGCTGCTCGAGTTCTAAAACACAATTGAAACCTCTACCTTTTCTCTCCCGTGTCTCCCCTCAGTTTGGCTTGCTAGATGTCCATTCCAAAAGGTAGATGGTGACACAGCTTGTAAAATCTACGTTTTAATGCTAAATTGACCTCAGTTGCGTAATAATGAGAAGCCTCCAATGTACGGGGTGATGCTTGAATTATTTATGGTTTTCTCTACCGTTCGCTTGCCTTCTCGTTGTCGGGGCTGGAAATGAGTTTGCTGAAATCTGGCCAACATGAGATCTACCCTCTCGGCTTACGTAGCGCATTAAAGTGAATCACAGCAGACAGCTGGGGCCGCCCTTTATGGTAATGCACCCTCTCCAATTACTGCTTCGACCTTCCCTGGTGAAGAAAAATGGGGAGACGTCCATTTAGCGGCCCTTTCAGACACTTAGTGGCAGACGAGTCGGACAGAAAGATCACCTTTTGCCCGACATTGACTCTTGTTTAGAGGAGACAGGGAAGACATTAGAAAGGTGACAGGTTGACAGATGAGCTGCACCTGTCAAACAGCAAGAGGACCATGGTGCATGAATGCGTCCACACCTGCTTTGGACCACACCGGTAGATGAAGCTGGTTGGGGATAATGGTGCCAGCTACAGCTGCAGCTAATAGTCATGTCCATTAATGATTAACCCTTGTGTTGTCCTCTGGGGTCATTTTTGACCCCAGAGGACAACAGGTGTTATTATGTGCTGCCATTAGAAAAATTCAAATGATTCAAGAACAGCATCCTCACTAAACTTTGATAAGTACCTCTCTGTGATCAGTCAAATAGTAAAAAATAATATAAAGTCAAAATAATTCATTGTTTCATTGTATTTTCACTCAAAAACAGGCTCTACTTTTATGTAAACAAGGTCTATTGGCCCTAAATTCCAAAATGAAGGGAAACATTTGTGGTAATGTGTTGGACTGAAGTCAGACTAAAGGTGTAAAACAGAATTGATTGACAATTTATAATATATGCTTTAAAAACAGTCAAACCAGGTGGGGTCATTTTTGACCCCAGAGGACAACAAGTGTATGGCAGTCGGGAGGACAACACAAGGGTTAATCTATCTATTGATTACGTTTTAAAGTAATACATTGTTTAGAATAATAACAACATCACAGTTGTTTTCCTTTAAATTTGTCAAAAAATGATATTCAACTTTACAATGACTTAAAATAAAGAAAAGTCAAACACTCCACATATTTGGGAGCTTGGAATGAAACACTTTTTTTAGATTTTGAGAACTAGTGTGAAGGGAGATTTTCACTGTAGATGTAAATTACAGCTAAAACAATAATTAATTCAGGGTTTCCGCCAGTGTACAGCAAGTCCCTAAATTGACTCCCCGCCGGGCTTAAGCAACGGGGAATTATGTATGTTTAAGATGTTAACTTTTAACTAGAATGTGTTATACTACTTTAAGGAATAACTCAGTGCGTAGGCTGAGTGTCCAAAGGGAGAGAGACCGTGTGTGTGTGTATGTGTGTGTGACTGACGGTAAATATGAAGTTAACAGTAACGTTGTATCTGTATACCTGTACGTGTAAGTTCAGACTGGTGAATAAATGCTGCCCTGTAATGCTGTTACCCTGTAACTGTCTGTATCCTGTAACCCTGTAAGTAGTTCAAAGAGTGTTTTACTGCAGTTATTTGCTTTTTCTCTCTTTATTCTTATATTTGTATTAGTTGCATCGATTTGTTTTGTTTTACTGTTTGATCAGTGTTTAAATTTTGCAAAGTTTGTCTTGCTTTTGTTTGGCTCACTGTTCGGCTTTCAGTTGTTATAATGTGTATCATGCTTTGGCTTAGCTTTGTCTGTCAAAGCACTCCGTGAACTTTGTTTTTAAAGGTGCTATATGAATAAAATCATTATTAACTGAAATATAATGTATATCTGGCAACTACACTGCTGCTAAACTGATACAAAAAATGCTGTGGGAAGAGAAGGCAGACACGAATGTCCTTCACAGCTTCATGTATAAAACATTGTTGAGGTCCGATCTATATTATTTGGTCAACGGTGCTCTCTGTAACCGGTGGTTTCTGTTGCTTTCTATTTAAAAAGAAAACCTGCATGAATCATTTAAAACATGGGTCGTCCAAAGGATACGAGAACAGATGTGCTTGAGTCATGCTGTGGCCTCCATCACACAACAACCCAATACGGCGAACGTGAATGATGTACAACGTCGGTTCTGTAAATTGCATTAGGAGAGTTAGGAAGAGGAGGAAATGAGAGACGGAAACTCACCCTTTATCCTCAAGCTATCAGGGATCCCATCCTGCAGGAACAAGAGCAGAAAGAAAAGAGGAGAAGAGATCAGAGTTGAGATAAAACACAAGATCACTGCATCAACAACAAGTTTCCATTTAGCTGAGGTAGTGAAATCGTTGCCGATCGTACCACAGAAATTGTATTTTATAGACTATTTAGAACAGTCAGTGTTCAACGGAGATCATATGTCAGTGCTGGCATGACATTAGAGTCAAAGGCTTTCACTCTGAGAGCAATAACTTGTCTGACTCAATGTAGTGTCGTCTGTTTGAATGGAGACTAATGATGCACTCACAAGTTAGATATTAACATTCCATTACCGTAAGTGGTAATTTGCCTCATTACATGCACAATGATGATCCTTTCAACTGGTGTTTTTTTCAAGGTTCAGTGAAAGGCAGCATTTCTCACATATTCTAGGATATTTTCAGTTTATTTCATTATTTTGTATGCAACCTTTTCTCCTGCAAATTATATATATTTTTTCTTTTACATTATTCCCCACTCCTATATCTTATCATAGCAATCCATGAAACTCAAACATGATAGTTTCCTTCAGGGTCTGCTATCTAACTCATCCTTTTCACTTTCTTTTTCTATGCCTTCTGAGGCTTCTTGCACCACTTGAACAAATTTGCAGTTTAATTTTTTTTTTCTCACCCACATATAACCGAAACTGTGTTTGACCAACGAAAGAAAGAAATAATGGAAATCACAGTGTAGAAGCACATAAAGAAGAGCAAATAACCATGACCACTTCAGTAGGTGCACTATAAAATCAGCTGCATTTGGAGCATGCATATTGATGCTGGTTGTAGAAAACGCCGTTATCTGGACTATTATTCTGAGTAGCTGCTCTCCACAAAACCATGAATACTAAAGAAAGAAAGAGGCATTAA
Organism: Melanostigma gelatinosum; assembly: GCF_949748355.1. Classification (NCBI taxonomy): domain Eukaryota; kingdom Metazoa; phylum Chordata; class Actinopteri; order Perciformes; family Zoarcidae; genus Melanostigma; species Melanostigma gelatinosum. Next base: position 24,778,820 of record NC_136638.1, read on the forward strand.
TATTTGATTTCTCTACAGTGAAATCTGCATAGCTCATCTTTCCTGTTCTTGTACAGAACATTCAAACTCGAGCACGGCGGTGTTCTCGAGAAGATGCATTATGCAACAGGTCTACGGTCAATAATGAACAGTGGTCTGTGACTGCTTACTGAAAATAGCAGATTACTTAAACCCTGGGTTTGCAAGGAACAGTATTTTCTTATTTAAACATGCTTGATTTGAGTCAAAGTCAATTAGTTTAGAATGCAATGAATTTAAAGTGTTTAAGACATGTATGGATAATAATATAGTATTATTACATATAAGTATCTAAGAGATCTGACTCAAAAAATGTATTTATATATATACATATATATGTTATTCCAGTCAATTAATCTATTCATGCCATTGCATCACGTAGACAAAGCTTATATGGAATCAGTTTATATGTTGACTGTAGCCAATGTTGTGTTGGTCATACCATAGAATGGTTTAATACTTGTGTATAATGAATGATACAGAACCTTTCTTTTGAATTATATACTGAATTACAATCTCAATGTTGGTCGAAAAACGTTTTTTTAAAACACAAATTGATTCATTTCCTATGTCGTTCAGCTCTAGTTGTGACAATTCTCTAATTGATTTATCTCTCAATTACCTTTTAAATAGATGGAGTGATTGATTGTCTTCTAATTTTGCACAATGTAGAAAAGCGAAAATCACCAAAGTCCAACATTTGAGAAGATTGACATTTGAAGGTTTTGCCTCATTTTTGATTGATAGATTACTTCAGGTAATAGATTGCAGCAGATTGTTTGATAAATAGTTTCGTCAATTAATCAACCTTCCGTTTCAGCACTAAAATGATTAAAAAAAGATGAATAGCAGTCGTATATGTTTGGAATGACCCCCTTCATATTCAGAGGCAAACCAGTCACAGCTATTTACCATTGAATGACATTAATGTCCGGAGACATCCCTACAGGTGAAAAGACACCCCGCTTTACCATAAGCTTACTTAAAAAATAAGTTGAAATGATATTATGAAACTAAGAAGACAACCAAGTTAAACATCATGACCAGATAATGATCATCTTTCGAGATTTTTTACAAAATATTGTTTCCTAGCAATCACAAAAAGCACCTGTCATTCCCTCCCTGACATTCTTCGTATCCCTCTTCCCTCTGGAGGAGGTGACACTCAGAATTGCGCTACAGGTAGGCAAGAGGTCAAACGGGGCCTATTTGCATATGGCAGACAATGTTCACACTTCATTTGTTTGAAGAGAGTGATTTCCCCAGGGCCACTGGCGGGCCTGTCTCTGCTGCCCCGAGACTCTGGGGACGATGAAGCACCCAGCTGAACAACCTGAGGTTCATCTGACCCTGTCACAGCTGGCTGGCTGACCGCCCACATCTCTCTCTTGCTTTATCGCTCACCCCCCGCGCTCCCTCCACTCCCCTCCTCCTTTTCCTCGCCTTCTCCTGCTTCAGATCCCACATCCCTCACTCCTCCACACCATCCACCTCCAAGTACAATTCAACTTGAAACATATAACTGCAAATTGCAACATGCCTGTATGACAAGAGAGTTGAATTTACAGTAAGATGGCCGATCAGCAAGGCTGAATCTATCTGTAAGTTCAGACTGATAGATGGTGGGAAAACTACACAGCTCCCTCATTTCATTTCAATGTGACAGGTGCTGATGCAGAGGGCTCTGGACCAAAAATTGGAAAACCAAAGACATGGACAAGCAGGTTCCAAGTAACGTGAACACAGTTATGCTGCCGTTTACTTCACAATCATTATAAAAGGTGACATTGGTTTTAAAATCCTTACTCATATAAGTTTTTAAGTCTTTAAAGTTCTTATCAGACAGACAGTGGAGGTTAAAACATTGCATTAATTAAACACATCTTGAAAGCTTGTAAATATCCAGGCATTCGTAGCTATACCTACGAGAAATAATGCTCCGGAGATTTGCCCGTGTTAATGAGTTTCATAGGGGTAACACGCAAAAAAAGACGAGATACTTTTTGCAAGATATACGAACCGTTGTATGAGCACACGTTGAAATATAAATCTGCAGACAATCCTCCCATTTTACTTTGAATGCTGTTTTTCATCCAGCACATGTGCCCAATAGGAGTTGTGCGTTGAAAGCGACCCTTTCATTGACCCAAAAAAAGTACTCATATTAATAACAAGAATCAAACAGTAACCAGACAATTAAGAGCATAAAATAAGCAGCAGAAAAGACTTTATAACAGTTTGACACCAGCATGGACATCTTGTTATTGTTGCAGCAGATTGGCTCCATTCAGCGTCTGCTTCATCAGCCCCTGTGGAGACTTTACAGAAGCTAGTTACCTCAGCCTCCGGCTGGCTGCCATTTGAAAGTAGACAGCTCATCAAGATGACTGACAAGGCTCGGGGCTAACACTGACCAGCTAAGGAGGAGGAGGAGGAGGAGGAGGAGGGGGGAAGTAATGCTGACAGTCACATTTGAGCCGAACAGCTACTGTACATTAAGCTCTTGTGAATTTTACGATGTATTCTTGTTATTTCTCCCATTCCATGTCTCTTTATCTCAATCTCATTTGCCCGGCCCCCTCCCACTCATTCTCTCTCTCTCTCTCTAGCTCTCTCATCCCCTGTTAATCTAGATTTGCCATGTGGCCAAGCCAGTGCTGGATGGATGGGGCTCGTCACACAGTTGCCCTTGCCTCCATTTTGTTTGTCCTGACATAACAGCTTGACGTCAGAGGGACAAACTCACAGAAATTGCTTTTGTCCCTCGTGCGGAGCAAGTCCAGCCGCTGCTATTACACAGCCAGTCTCTCCATCACTCTTACAGTGAAACTCGTCGTGAAAGACCTCGACTGTATGAAATTAAATCTCAACGTAATAGAACAGAGCAGTAACTTTAAAGTGGTATTCCCAAAACGATGAATTATCATTAGGACGGGATTCTGGTGGCCGAGATCTGTGTCCTCTTCCCGACCCCATGCGGAGGATTTCACAGTGAATTTCTGAAACAATACCATGGGAATTACGGGTGGACCATGTGACCAGCTGTTTATGGCCGAGTGCCTCCTCGTGATTGAAGTCTTTGTGAGGAAAGCTTATAAAAGGTCGTGTACGATCCCGTTACCCTTGTCAAGCGCTGTCCTTCAAAGAGAGGGAAAAGGCATCGCATTAGCACGGCCACTGGCGGATCACAGCTCGTGGCCGCGAGCTCAAAGGACCATCGGCACATTTTGTGCAGATGTGGAAAATGCACTCGATGAATTATGTTAGAAAATTTAGAAAAAATATTTTGTTTGTAATATCACATTCCATTACTGGTAAAATTCAGAGGAATTTAATAAAAATATGTGATGCAATCTAGAAATTAGTAATTTTGTAACTAGAGATGTTGAGTAAAAATCTGAGCTGTAAGCCATGTTCTGAAACGTGCCGTTGTTTTGCTACAATCTGTGGATATCTAATTTTAAAAACAATTGTTATTTAATGTTGCTCATTTAACTGTAGTGACAAGTGGATGACCCGAGCTGCTCAGCAACCCAGCCGACAGTCAGTGGCGAAGACTCTCGCAACAAAAGGGCTGATGACGTATTTTGGGCAATGTGGCCATTTTTCACCAAACCACTGTACATTTCCACAGCCGTCGTGTGACAGAGGATAGATGAGCGGAGTTTACCTCTGTCCTCTCACACGATGGATTGCAATGGTATGCAGATGCTGTAATGGCATTCCTCTGCGATGTAATCACAGTGGTAGGCACATTCATTTCATTCGAGTGGAAAAGCACATCCATCATTTTTGTAGCTTCTCGTCAACTTCCCGCTACTTGTGGACGTACATTACTTTAATTATTGTGGTTCCAAACCAGGCTAATAGAAGGGGACAAAAGTCTAAATGAACTGTAGAAAAACAGTGATCTGGCCCTTTAAAGACCGTCCAGGCAGTTTGTCGCTCTCTCTTCCCTTTGGTGTAAAGCATCCCAGTCTGGCAGAAGTGCTATCTCTGCAGTTTACCGAGATCATATTACAGGATTCTTTGGGTATTGAAGTTTATATCTCTTCACTTCCTTTACACACACTATTTCCAGAGTGGCTGTGGATGAAAAGAAGCAGACCTCTCACATAGCTGATCTGTGCGGTCTACGTGTTTGGAAAGCATCTCTCTAAATAAATCTTGTTATAAAGGTCAAAATGTGTTTGACCACTGTGTAGATTCAACAGCTTCCCATCGCTCCCGGCTCCTCGCTCGACTCCGATACAGTCCAGCGACGCTCCTACCCATCTGTTTCCTCCGTATCCCTCTCCATCCTCCACCTCTCAGCCCACTCACCCTTCACTACCACTGTCTTTGAACAGTGGTAGTGAAGTGGTAGATTGCATTTAGAACACATTCTAAATGCAATATTTAGTCTGAAGATGACAGTGTTTTCTAGTGAACAACAATTGAAAAGGAGGCTTATGGGAAATGTGTACTGAAGGACAACAATCCCACGAATGCCTCTTGACAAAACACTTTGATGTCCCCTGAAGTCGCCGTCTGCCAAAACAGTCAATTTCTACCGCACTCTGACGCTAATTGATCCACACAATGCTGCAAGTTTAGAGGGGGGGAATGTAACTTCTTCCTTGAGATGCAGCCAAAGCGATGAATAAAAGCAGCAGATGTGCCCTGTATCGCTGCCAATAAGCATTAAATTGTATATTTTACCTTAAACGCTGAGCTAAAATGAAATGCAAACTTCCTCACTTCACTCAAAGCTCATTTTCATCGATGCTCAGCTGAGCCTTGGATTAATCCGATGTTGTCTTTGAAAAGACAGTCCCCTGGCACAGAGGGAGGGATAACGATTCAGTATTTCTCAGTGGGCAGAATAAAGACAACCACAAGAGAGTCATCTGACGGAAGAAGAAAAGCGCCACTCCAATTACTTGCCAATGAAAGTAATGAAAAAGGGCGGCGATCAATACCTTGTGTCGGAATCTCACGACTGGTCGATAGAGCGGCGACCTGAGTCCCTCCTTGTTGGGTGTCCCGTCTGCGCCGAGCACAGCGAGGCCCAACAGTAAAATTGCCGCCGACCACCATCCGGCTGTCTTCATTGGTCTTTTCCTGTCAAAAACCAAACGAGAAAGGTGAGTGCTCTTCTCCAAACCTCTGGAGGTTCGATACCGTTTGGCCAAGACAATACATCTCTGTACAAGTCTGCAGTAATTAGTGTAGACAATGGGAAACGCAAAACTGTCGTTGGTTTAAAATAAAGCCATCAATACGTGCCCCGCACTCTGCGTGGCGATTAGATCTCCTTTTGAATCAATTAAGGGCAAATAGACGTCATGAGGAAATCGAGATAAAGAAGACAAAGAGCCAATATATTAAGGCAATTAAAGTGAGGGCTTTGGATTAATTAGTCTGAGTGTCTAAGTCAAGCAACTGTGATGAAGCGGTGAGATTACTTCTTAAACTGTTTCCTCACACCCTCACGGAGCTGCAGCCCAAATATATTTATTTAACAGAGCGAGAATATTCACTTTCCCCCTCCGATACAACTGCATTTTCAACAATTCATTGTGCCATGTGAAAAAACGAGTTTGACCTTTGCACAACATGAATGAAACAAAACACTGTTTGTGTGAAGAAAACAAACATGCCCTGTGAAAATGTCTGTGTCCCAGAAACAGCGATGTCCAAAAAAGTAAAAATGCAGATCGGTGTAACATTCGCACATACACAAATACACATGCACATAAGCTTTATGTTCAAATCTGCAATGTGTTTGCTCCTTCTTATTTTGTATCCCTCGCCGTCGCTCTGCATTTATGCCTTCGGTTGTTTGTGCATCACGTCGCAAAACTCTCCTTTGTTAGAAGCGCTTCATAAATAAATTAGACTCGACTTGACTTGTGCATTTTCACGCCCAAACACTGAGCCGCACTGTCTGAGCCGTGTCAAGCCACCAGCGCCTGCTCATCATCCTTCAGCGGAGGAGATGACTGACAGCAGGATGGTGACCCCTCTTCTTGGTTCTTCTGCAGTGACACTGAGTCAGACAACAACGGCACTTGTTGCGGCAGCTCCGTGGGCCCACGTGCTATTCAACGGAGGTCAGGAGGTGGTGCCGGCAGAGCAACTTGACGCTGTGATGTGCCGGACGAAGAGGGAACGCTGAAACTTTATTTTCGTGACTTTGTGACTTTTATTGCCTTTCCGAGCTGCCTGCAGATTCCCTACACCTTTGGTGCTTTGAAACTCCAGCCTTTTATATTTGTTTTTCTTGAACAGATATGGAATAACTGGGCACAGAATATGATTCATGCTGATGAACATATAAATGTTCAATTAGAAGAACAAACATCAACAGCTTGGGTGTGCATACAATTGTCTGCCATATTCAACACCCATATTCCAGACTTTTGTTTAACCTAAAAACATTGACATTTAAAAAAATCAGTTTTTCGTCAAAGACAACGGTAGAATTAAACCACCTTCTGTACCCATCCATCCACCTCGCCCCGTTTAATTTACAGAAACATTAAAGTCATATTTTCGCAACCAAGACAAATAAAGCAGCTAATTGGAACAAATATTTAAAGGAAATATCTACAAAGAAATGTATGCAGAAGTTCTATGCAACTAGCCAGCATTATGATGCTGCTTTAAGCCCTGGTCTTCAGCTGATTTTCCTTCAGAACAAAGCCATTAGCCTTTGTAAATGAAATGCCTCGTCAACCATTCCCTCACTCCTTTCTCTGTCTGTCGAGTAGGAAGGGGGCATTGAACGGGCCTTGATAATCCAGTGGGCAGGGAGTTTTAATTCCAAAGTACGAGTCGAGAAATTCAAAAGATCTCTGAACCTGGCAAAGTCATTGTTAAAACGCTGTAAATCATCAAGCGCCTTAGCAACCCCCTGCAGACATATAATGGTCGTTTTACGCTACGGGCCATTAAAAATCGTACTTATTGCCTCTTTAATGTGACCACATTCATTCTCTATGGATTTTTAAACTCTCCAGATCCAGGTAGGAGCCCTGCCTGCAGCTGCTGCTGCTCCACTTCTCTGCTAACACAGTCTTTTAGCCACACTAGGTGGATTACCATATCTGCTAGCACAATCAATCAACTTATTTGGGGCGTCCCAGTGTTAAATGGGTTATTAATGGACTAACTTGCAGGATGCTGTGTCAGAGACATATGAACAGTTTTAAGAAGTTTAAGTGCATCATACAAGTACAGCTCTTTGCAGACATTTAGCTCTTTATGATCAGTCACAACTTCAACAACTACAAATAACTTTACAGTTGTACTTCTTTCAACTACCGACTCATTATTAACCTTACTTGGAGCTCAGAGTTCAGTTCCTAAACCGCAAACTCTGCTTTCCTCTATTAAAAGAGAGCAGAAGTATTTTTTGTGGAATTGAATAATGCAAAATTGAATTATTCCTGTTGCACACCAGAATTCGTTTTCAGTTTTTGTGGCCAGTTAATTTCCTTGTCATTGGGTCTATTTTTCTTTTCATTTTGTGCACCATCACTGTTAATAGAGCTTTCTGCCACAATGACAAATTACACAGACGGAAATGAGGCAACAGTGAATCAAATATGACTGACATTTAATCAACATCTTTCTAAAATGTTCGAACAAAAACTGGAGTATAACCTTGAATGTGGAGGTGGGATTTGTTTAGTATAGCTTTTAGCATTGCTACCATCGTAGCGGGTCAACATCCATACAAACTAAACCAACTTCCAGCAAGTCCTGGACTCACTGAGGTGAGGTTTTGCGGTAATGACAAAAACTAGCAGCAAATTTAACAACCTAATTCTTCAACGCACACTTGTCACAGCGTAGGAAAGCACATTGCTTTGTTTGACTTTGTTTTTATTATTTTCTGTAACCAGTGTGGCATTAAAACATGGTGGAATCAATATGCTAACTTGCAGCTATCTAGTTAGCTAGCTTGCTAAGTCCACTATGCTTTAACGCTACACTGGTTACAGAACAACAAGACGGACAGCAGGCTGCTGTTCAGCAGCAGCGCTGGGTCTATTGGTTCCAGCTGTTCTGGAAAATGACAAGCTACGTAGCTAACTAGCCAGCCTAGCTAGAGAACACTTTACGGCCCCACTGACGTGTGTTGTCACCATAACAACAAACAACAATCGCCATGTTCTTTTGTACTGGTCAAATGTGGAAAAAGTTCAATGTCCGTTCTACTCACATTCTATTTCTATGATTAGACTGCATATAGGTGTACATAATGAACTGGAAACTAATTGGATTACTCATTCGATTATGTTATTCAAAGTGAAAGTTCACCCAATAAATGGCAAAAAGCAAAATTAATTTATATTGGAAAATATGAGATATCTTTTATGGAAATTGGTTCTTAATGTAAATGACAGCTCTAGTATGTGCATGTCATACAAGTGTACAGGCCATACAGTACAAGTCACTGTGTGTGAGTAAGAGGGTGCATGTTTGAGTCGTCCAAGTCTTATTTATCTGCCTTGAAAGCAGTGGAGACAGAAACAGTCTGGACGTTTTGTGTGGACTTCCCCAGGGAGTGTCATCACAACTTTGGCTCGAGGTTTTAAATCCCCTGGAGCACGTCTAAGCTTTGGCATTGACTTTCAAATGAAGAATACCCATTTCCCACTACGTACACAATGCATCATGTCTTGACAAGCTCACAGCCTCTCTCCTCTAACCCCCCCACCCCATCTGTCTCATTCAGCGGGTTTTTGCCTGTCAACGCACTGGGCGAACATAACAACAGAAATGTCTATAAAGCCCAATCTTACAGATATTACATCTACATATCACCTGACTGCAACATGCTGGGAATTAACTGGGTCTGAATACATGCACACTGTGTCATTTACTATCAGCTGTCATGCGTGTTTGGTAAGTCATAAGTCTGGAAAATAGGAACACATAATTAACACACGCGATACATTATATTTTCCCCGACAGAGCCTTAATTAAAGAATACTCTTCTCCTACTCGATTACTGTCAGCTTAGAGTAATTCTGACTTATTGCTGATACCTCTCCAATTTACAGCTTTCTAATTATACTCAGTTCGTCTCAAATATAATTAAACAAATTCTCAATTCTGAATATGGCTGATAGTCCACTGGGAACACTGTGTTTCTTCTGTTTTTTAAACAGCACTGTATGAGCCTCAGTTGAGTTCATCATTTCTGAACAAGACGGAGAACATATTGTGAACAATAAAACAACTTATGGCACAAGTTAAGACATTTCAACCCCTTGCAACAGGGCAGCAACCCCTGTGGTTGAGTTTGTAGCAACAACAGCCAACGCTTCCCTCGAGCATCTGCTTTGCACTGCTCGCTACCATGTAGTCCGCAAAGTTATCACAACAACAAAATATTTTGCTAATTTCTCAATAAGCTGAAAGAAAAAGGCCTGATTCAGATTAATTCTAAAATCCAATATCATGAAATACTGTAGGTGTCAGCAATAATTACAGGTTCAAATCTCCAAACTAATGACACATGGCAATGTCTTTTAGCTGCATCTTCACAAGACATTACAATGAATCCTGAACTATTAATCCTCAATATTTTGATGTAAAGCACCCCTGTGCTTTACAAAGTGTTGAATCCACACAGAGTATGACAAAATTCTGATGTCTGGTGGGTTGACCTTAGTACACACAGGAGAATTCAGAGTCAAATTCAAACTGTATCCTAAAATGAAGCAATATCTACTCATGATAGTTCAAATAGTTTTGACTTAACCAAAGAGTAAATCAGTTCCACAAGTCGCCGTTCCTTGTTATATATTTTGTATTATGTTCAGAGTGCTGAATAAATCACATTTACCAGTTCACACTTACAGGAAATAAAAACAAAGATAAGTGGAATGACAAATTAAATTAGGTTGCCCTGATGGGGGGGGGGGGGGGGGGGCTGGACTGTAGTTTACAGACATCGCCCTTCGTGATTTATGAAGTTGAAATACTCCGTGTACTGCTTTATGAAGCTGAATACATGCAACACTCTTGAATTTCCAATGAGTTGTTCAATCAGAGTAGTGCACTGCGGTTCTACTGCACAGCAAGTGTGAGTGCACTAATCCTCTGTGAATGAAGGACGAGTGCTGAAAAAGACACGTCTTTAAACCGACCATGGCCAAACACTCTGAATGTGAAGGTTGATGTTTGATCACATCAACTAGTCTGTGAACCTCATTTCAACACAAAGCATGAGCATGTCTGGGTATATTTAAAGTTCTCAATACCCCGTTTATAAGATACACAAGGTCATGCTTCTGCCACATTAGCTTATCTTATTCCCGTTTCTCATGCTGCCACAAGACAAACCGATGACAGATATAGAGAGACAATGAGCAATGCTATGAGCTTCCCTTGCGGATGATTTAAAAACCAAAGCCTGTTCTGCAAGATGGACAAATTTCAAAAAGTATTATTCTAAATTGTGTCGATGCTTTCTTTTGCAAACCTTTTTAAAACCTGTCAAGCGTTGAAATGACATTTAAAGGCTTCACTCATCATATTCCTGTGGCAGCAACTTTTTTTTGTAGCACTTTGGCAGTATATCCTATTTTCTTTCTATCGTATGAAATGCAAAGTGTCAAAGCAGGACAAAAATCTCTCCTTTTTTCTCCATTCAGTGTTATTTATCCACTTTGCTGAGCATGCATGAGGTTTTTCTGCAATCTCCCTGCTTCAAAGTCAGCCGGTCCTGCAGAATTACATTAGGGAGCGGTCCAGTACAGTCAGACATATTATGTATATCAAAGCTTAAGTGCCTTGCTCAACACTTCCACAGTAGTCGGACAATAGACAGTATGTTGTTAACTTGCCATGACCAATTGAGAATTTTTAACAATTCTACAAGAGGATAAAATGAAGAAAAGAGAAAGCCAATTTCCCATTTCCAAATTTGGCAAAATAGTTTCCTGTTGTGTGCACTTGAATCTGATTGTGTTTTTTCCATATCTAACCGTTTCAAAGCTCCAAAAATACTGGCTTCTCCAGGCCCATTAAATGAAGCCCACCTGCACCGCTGGGAAATTGCATTGCTGTTGTGGCACACGGGCCTTTTTCAACTAGCAGGGATGCACTGGTGCTCCCAGTTTGCTCAGTAAACCAATGCTTTCCTAGAGACGCTTGTTTGAGATGATTCAAATTGTGAGCGAGGTCACTGGAGGGGAACTTGAAGTCAGCAGATAAACGGCTCTGCTCTCCACTCTCTCGCCATATGCTTCCACTGACACATTCCTGACCTCCTGTGGGCAGATCTCTTTAAGCACGCTCAGCGGTATTTCTATGTACAGATCAATTCGGTCGGAGCAGTACAGCTTGTCTCAGAGATATCTGGAGAACACTGGAGCGTGTGCTATGTGTGTTTGCTGCTGCAGCATGTCTTATTTGGCAGCGTTATCATGGCACTTCTCCTACTCGTACATCCCCGGCAGCACCGTGCCCCGATAAAGGACTCCTTCAAGTTCAAAGCATGTCCAAAACCACAGGCGACAGACTTCCCCCTAGGGCAGCGTGTCCGTTTGGTCCTTGTTCCTCCCGTACAAATGCAAAAAATTGCTGTGCCAATCTCTCAGAAAGAGCAGTTCCATCCAACAAAGGAACAAAGGGGTGACTTTGAATGTAATACATGCCTAAATTAGTATCTTCAATCGTACTCATGTTATGTCCCTGCATGGTGTCTAGGAATCGCTTTTCCTTACATACTACTGCGGCTGCTTTGCCATTATTTTGGTGCGTTAATGAAGCATCAGCCGCCTCTGTGGTCCAGACGTTCACGATATGCATGAAAATGAAACACTCGAGGTTTGAAAAGGATTTGCTGAGAGTGTTTTGCATAAGGCGAAAACAAAAATGCCTTTCACTCCAGTGTTCCGGTGGTTCTGGAGGAGTAAAAAAACTCACTCGGAACAGCCAACACTACATTTTCTTTCTGCAAGACTTGCAGCCAGTGAGTCAGTTAATAAATGGCAAAGTGGCTTCATAAAAAGGGGCAGCACTTGGCCAGAGGTTAGAAACGCTGGCTGGTGAATGTAAGGTTGTAATCTTATATGAAGCCCATATAACCTCAAAGAAACGGGCGTTTGAAGGAAAGAGGCAAAAATCTTTTCCGACAGAAAATACTGCTGAGTTTCTCCCCTGGGCCAAGCGCTCAACCCCAAATATCTACTATGAAACTACAAACTGGTCAACCACACACGAAAAGCCGTTAATCCGAGAAGGTAGAGATTTTTGCACCTATATATTAAAAACAATGTCCGAACACAGGCCTCATACAACAACACTACTATATATGTTCAAATCATACATTAAAATCATACTTTATATCGGATGTTAAACCTCGATCCTAAAACTCTTCTATTCCCCTCCAGACCGCACAAATCTAAAGTTGTAAATTACACCACAAAAGCATGTGCTGGTAATTCATTTCCGGAGCAACTGCCACTGATTTTTGCCCAATGCGTGTTGGAAGATGATTCATTTCCGAAAATATAAATCCCTTCACAGTCACATACAACATTTTATTTCCTTTTTATACCAAGACAAGATGACACTATATTTCCATTTTTTGCTGTCATTTTATTTCCTATTTATTCATAGCATAAGAGAGGCAGTCACCTGTTTAAAATGTTGCATTTTTACAGTGATATGGTAAAGGACATAAAAATATAATTATTGTTTTGGTGTTTTCCAGTTTTAGTCCTTGTGTTTTACAACTGTGCATTAAAGTACAAGAACACTGCTGATCTGCCTTCTTTGTTTTTTGGCAACAACTTGGGAGCTACGTAATCATTGTTGTAGGATTTTGGCACTGCTCTGCGCCATTACATTTTCTGGCCAATAATGTCACATCTGACACAACTTTTGTCAATAAAGTTGTCAGTTCTGCTTGCGTCTATCGATGGTGACGACTGCTGCACATGATCACTGGCCAGCCCCTCCGTTTATTCCAAGCTGTTGCAGCAGCTGGAAACATAAAATGCATTAATGCCCGTGTGCCAGAGGATTTCTCGATCGTAAAAAATGTCTTCTGTAAACCAGGTGCTTAGAGACACAAATGATCCTGAAATCTGTCACAAATAGGATATTCTCTGAGTCACAATTCTGTGGTATCAATTGTCAAACCAGAATAAAACGTTTTCTTTGAACAATATAAAAAGTCATGGAAAGGATTTTGTTCGTAGCAACCTTTTGGTTGCTGGATCGTAGTTGCTGCAGGACAGGTGGAGTTCATAGTTGTTGTTACAACTTGTGTACAGAACTCATTCAGACTGCAAGCAAACATGGTTTGTCTGTAGAGGGAATTTATTTTGTTGTTATTCATGTGTAAATTAAAATGAAATAATTGACTTCCCCAACTTTAATTATAAAATGAACATAAAAGAGTAGAAAGTCGAGTTTTTTCGTTTTGCCTTGGCTTTCTTGTGAGTTCAAACTCCCTTTCAACCTACGTGCAACTAATTTGCCTCCTCGCCATTCTTGATATTCTGAGGCAACGCAAACACAAGAACTTTTGAGTCCCTGAGTTAGTTCCTGGTTTCAGTTTGAGGAGGCGCCTCAGCTCTTTAACTTAACCGAACCAGAAGGAAGTTCTATTTTCATTCATTTCAAATTCTCACTTGACTCATCTCATCATCACTTCTTTGTCTTAGAAAAATGTGAACAACATGAACAATCTTGTGATGCACCCAGAATTCGAGGCCTCGTCCTCACAAAGACCGTCATTGTGTAATCACGGGCCATTCATCTGAAATGACACGGCGACAGATGTTTTGGTGAGAGCATGTGCCGCGTCTTTTTGCTACGAGAGCGCTTCCTCTGCAGACGCCCAGCTGTGCAGCCAGCTGTATCTGCTGACAGCGAACGTGGATTCTGCTTTGTGTGCAGCCTCTAAATTGCCTGTGATCTCCATATTTGGAGGACACATTTACGTTTAACATATTTTAGCTCATGTCTCTACACAGACGGACTGATATGTGACCTTTAGCTTTATGCTCCAGTCTGTTTTCATTATTTAGGAGTCCCCGCTGATGTATAGAGCAAAGATATTGGTGCTTAAGTTGGCATCAATGAAACACCTGTGAAGTTATAATCTGATCCTTTTGATTTGCTTTACTTTTAACTTCAGAAATAAAGAAATCAGTATTTTCATGACAGATTAACTAACGCAAGCTCACCTTGAAGACGCCTCTTTAACAGCGGCCTTCTGTTCAAATGGATAAAATGCTGAAGGAAGTGTAAGACTTCATTAGCTTCATCCTGGTTGGTGCTATTGATAGCAGAAATAATGAGCAATAGTGGCTACGGCATGAGGAAATAGATGAAAAGAGCCCCTCTTTAAAACCTTCCGCTTTGCCTTCTTTCTTTCTTTTCATCTGAGGAGCAATTTTCAAAAAGGGGGATTTCTTTCTGGAGCTTAAATTGAGTCCATATAGTTGAGCCAAATCCGAACAGGCCTTGTAAAAGCCGGGGCCTAAACCTGGCGCAGCCTTAATCATCTCTCAAATATTCTGGATCACATCCAAATAAGTGTCACTCGAGCTGCCTAACGTCCCTCCATAATCACCATGATGTATTCAGTGTGACCAGTTATGCTAATGGTCCAATTCATTAACCTAATTATTGAGTTAGCTAAATTAATTAGTATTCATTTGTGTATATATATAAGATGTAGTGTTAATAATAACTCTGTGTGGCGTTGTGAAGCAGAGGAGTTCAACTAATCGAAGTTTTTCTGTTGATAACAAAACTTTTCTTTAAAACTAGCAATGAGGTGCTCCACCATCAAACCACGTTCCAAGTTACAGTACTAAGTTCAAGTGTTTGAAGGGAAGCCGTGACATGAGAAAGTCAACAATCAGCCAGTTTGATCCGAGAAACTTCCAAAACAAGAAAGCATAAATCCGAGCGTGACTGACTCGCTGCTACCTCGTTACCTGCTGTCGAGGTGCACTTAACACACAAACTGCTCCAGTGGGGCTGCTCAGTGGCGAGCTGATAAAACCTGTGGTTATCCAGGGCAGCTCTCAGGTGTGACTGTGTGTGGTGAAGCACGGTGTTTGCGTTCATGCTCTGTGAACCTCGTCTGCATGAGTAGAAGTTTACAATAGACATCGTAGACTTTACAGACAAATGATCACCCTTGCGGCTTTCATTTTCAGACAGCATGACTTGTGAATCAGGGTGATGCCAACATGGACAAGAAGTCCATAAAGTCATCAGGGGAAAAATCTACAATTTCGTGACTGGTGGGAAGTGAGTGAGGGATCACACCTGTGTTGTCGCACTAACACCTAGAAGCTTACTTTCATGTTAAAAAAGTGGTTCTTCTGTTTCCAAGTGTGTTATTACTAACTATAACGATGCATGCCTTGTGGTTGATTTGCTAAAACGTGGAAAAACACCAGCACGGTCCTTTAACTATGTCGAAAACCAGCACAAAAGAGTTTCAGAGAAACTCGTCTCATCATTCAAAACCGCTTGTATCAATCACACCTCAGTCCCTATGGTACATTTACAAGCCCGACTCCACTGCCACACATAATTAATCTGTGAGGATTTGTGAGCCCTCACTTTCACTGGACTTCAAAGAAGCAACTTGCCGTCTACAACTCAGCTTCTGAACCCTTTAGGAGAGCGCCGCTCCGATATCCCCGACTCATTCGACAGGACGCACAGCTCCAAATGCCAAGCGGATAACAGCAGTGCATCCCAGTGCCACCAGATAGCAGATAAAGAAGGAGATAGGCCCTTGTGTAAATGTGTTGGCTGCATGTTGTGATGACATAATTCATTATCCCCCATCCTTTTTATGAGGCTGTTATCTCTTTCGTTCAGATATCTATCCGAACGCATAAAATGTGATTACACTGAGCTTTGAACTTGGCGTGTTTTGCCTCCCCACTAAATCCCCTCGTACACCACAGTTACATTTTACCACTGAATGAGGAACGTCACAAATGCATCCAGGGAGTGTGTTTATTGTGTTGTGTGGGTCATTAGATACCATAGAGGGCTGGGTCTCCTCTATATTTATGCCTACTTAACTGTCAATCATCTCTTTTCACACCACAATTCTCTTTTGCACGTTAAGAATATTCAGTTAATGTGAGGATGGAAATAGTGGATGAGAAACTTATTTTTCTGCCCCGGTAGCAACTGCAGAAGCCGAGAGCGAAATCACTTTCAAAGTTAATCTGCTCTAAATCCTGGCAGGCGGTCCAAATCCAGGCAGAGAAACTTCTGAAATCAAAGGTGGAATTTCAATGACCCTCAACACTCAGAAAGTTGGAGCTTCACCAGAATTCAACGGCAGTCTCAGGCACAAAAAAAGGCAGGTATCTTCCCTCCTTGAGTCCCGCGTGGCCAGGGGTACTGTAGATGGGATATGAAAGGACTTCTGTTGGAACCACAGTGGTGACGACCGTGTCGGACCGGTGCACACGATGAGAGGAGGTGAGGGGATTTACAGCAGCGAAGACATTAAGAAAGCCGTGAGGGTAACGGGGGTTCAGCTGGTCAATCACTGGAACGCTAATGAGCCTCTGATGTGTTTCTAACTCAGCAGCTTGCTTTGTTCTCAGCAGGACTGTGGATGTTTTGTGTTACGGACGGTGAGATGTCAGTGAGCACTAAGACCGGCTGAGCGATCCTGCAGGGACTCAAACACTATTTTTTTAACTGACAAACAGGATGTGCCGTTTCACCTTTTCCTTTCTCAAGATGTACAGAGAAAATGTGTTTTTTTTAAGAATGTGAAGAATGAATGTTGAATCTCCAAAGCCATTGGTTTTGGTATGTTGGCTGCATGCCGCTGTCCAAACTAAGGTAACAAAATCCGCCTTAGGCCAGCTGTTTCCACCTTTTTTCCACTCTTTGTGCAAACGGCTGCTCGTGGTAGCTTCATATTTACTGCAGAGACATGAGAGTTGTACCGATCTTCACATTAAACTATTCCTTTAAAGAGCTTGACAGCTGAAGGGGATCATATCATACAATTGAAAGCCGAAGAACAGCTGCTAAATTGACTTTTTTTTTTGTCAATAACATTGTTAATTTCCCTTTGGTTCAGTTTCTGTTATTACAAATTTGAATCAAAATGCCTTTAAAACGTAGTCAGCTACACACTGGCAGTGCACGTTTTGAAAGTAAATTGAATCTAATTAAAGTGAATAAAAGTAACTTTTCCTAACACTAGAATCTACTTAAACTTAACAGGGAAATTGTGGAACTTTGTTTTTGGCTGGCCCTTTTAAAGAGGCTCTAAGATTCTCACACACTACATCATTTATCTTTGATCCAGCCAGGCAGTCCTTAAGAAATGCCAGACAGCACACTGAGACCAGCCCCGGCTGCCAGTTTGTACTGTATGGAAATTTAAACAAATTCATCCTCAGAGAGTGTGCACATTATTTATCACAGCTTTGAAAAGTGATTCGAATATATCTTTTGTCATGCACAGGATTTCCATCTAGCTTGGCACGACATCTGAGAATTATCAACAGCCGACTGTGTGCCATCAGCTCCGGTTGTACCCTGGGATTCATCCAAAAAGCTACAATTATTAACAATTCATATGAGCGAGCACCACAACAACCACAATATTTAACACTCCTTTCACGCATCAGAAGGTTTTGTGCAGCGACTCCGATAAGTTCTGCGTGACAAAGGTTTGACAGCGAGGACTTGTGCGTTATACGGCCCACATTTGATTCATTTACGATCGCCAGAGTCTGGACATACGAGGCAGCGGCAGGGAAGACCTTGACTTTTCTTTTACAGCCGCTTAATTTATAGACTCTTTCAAATGTTGTGAGGTGCAGGTCGTCGCCACAACTCTGCAGGAAAAGGCCTGGCAGAGGCACATTGGCTCTCCCATTGTGAACAATCATTCACATCATCGGACTGATCTGATCGACTGGACTGTGCGAGGAACTCTTGGCCACAGCGGCGGTGAACACTGAACTGTGGCTTGAGACGCCATTAAAATGCAACGCATGGCCGGACCACCAACACCCGACTCCCCAAGTGTCGCACGCTTCCCACAAACAGCAAACAACGGCATTGTTATCTCAGAGACCAGCACCGCCACTAACCCCACCTGCTGAGACGTATTTCACAAGGCCTCAAGCCACACTTACAGCACACTGACGGGATTAGCGCAGAAACCTAGAGCCTGTTGACCCCCATCCTTAAGGCTTATGCAACTTCTATTGTGGTCTGACCATCTGCCAAAGAGCACTGAGACAGAGAAAAGGAGTCGTCTCAATGCTTCGCCCGGACTCGGCTTTGAAAGTATAGCCACGGAAGCCTTGTTCTGCTGTGCTGCACGAAATGGGTTATGACAATAACAATTTAACAATCCACTTGGAGTTCAATCAAGACATGGAGTGGAGTGGAGGTCATGCATCAGAGGTCTGGAGCCGTTTGAAAAGTCAGGCGACGGAGCCTCATGCTGTTGCCTGAGATTGATCTTCCAAGCAAAATGAGAAAGAAAAGGGGAACCCATTGCAAAATGTTTGACTTCACTGCACAGAGCAGACTTTTTCATACATCATAAAAGAAAGGCACATAGCGATAATCTAAAAGATGTTGTTAAGCGCTCTCATCTGTCACTGCATGTGATCAAACGACGGTTTCTGTTTCTTTGTTTCAGCAACGGTTGGCTCGCACATAGGAAATAAATAGAACAATGAAGGAAAAAAAGGTTTTTGCCTCATCAAACGAACCCCCTGCTTACCAGGAGACACAAGAGTGTCAGGAGGTAGTGGCTCCTGAACATGGCAGCAAGCTAACACGGCTCAATGTGTGTGGGCCCACTGCACAATAAAGAGAGGAGAGGGGAACAACAAAGACAGACACAGAGACGCAGATGGGAGTTGGCGGCGGTTGCAGCTTAGCTCTGAGTGGGAAGAGGGGAGAGCAATGCTAGAAGTGTTATCCTTGAGGTGGGTTCGGGTTTTGAGCTGCTGAGAGATGAAACGTCTTTACTGTTGTTGTATCTAAACCTATTTTGACACACATTTGAAATTTTGAATTCCATAGCAAGCACACGCGTTAAATATGTTTTCGTTTGGGTTGTTTTTATGTGTGACCTTGTGAAATGTGACTTTTGAATTGCAAAATTAAAAGCCTGATGGTTACAGAAAGGAAAAAGTCATTATCCACAAAAATCACTGATGTGCGCATTTAAAAAGTTGTGAAGGTGAAACCAGTATGTTTAGAAAATCTACAATCTACTCAAGCGAGTTCTTTCAACGAAGACAGAATTCAAACTGTGGATCCTTTTGAAGTATTAAAAGGAATAATTTGATATATACGCTTTTTCTTTTTCCTCCTGAGAGTCCGAGTAAAGGATTGATACCGCTCCGTTTCCATACTTTACTGCATGTAAAATGTTTCTTATTTTTTGTCTGAGTCAACAGCGTCTTTTGGCGAACAGCTGTGTTCACTTCACAGAGTCCTGTCATCTCCTCGAGGTTGCCAGACTAATAGTGGCGACACAGAAGTGCTGCGTGGACGGACAAGGTGTTGCTTGTTGCATTTCATAGCTTCCTCTAAAAGCACTGAGTCTCATTCTGTCTGTGTGTGGATACAACATATTAACTAGTGGGCTTTTGAGGAGCTGGTAGACGTATTTTTGGAATTTGGATTGAGCCAGATTATCCGTTTTAAACTAGGCTAATCGCCGTCCAGCTCTGGGCACAAACATGAGAGTAGTGTTGAGCTTCTCATCTGACTCTCACAAAAACAATAAGTGTATTTTCCAAAAGGAAAATATTTTCTGACTCATCTCCAGTGATACACATCCATGCAGATAGCTTTTGGTTTTATTTGGCCAAGTTTTGAGATCTCAATCTCCAATTATATTTTGGGCATTTCTTCTTTATTTGATAGAGCGTGAGAGACAGACAGGAAAGGCAGGGGGAGAGAGGGAATGATATGATAGGACATGCAGACTTGAACACGGGCCGCTGGGGTAAGAACTCAGCCCTTACGGTAGCCCCTCCACCCAATGAGGTTAGAGGGGGTCGTGGAGATTAATTCAATCTAATTTGTGATGCTGAAAACATTCAAGAGTTACCAAAAAAGTAATCAGAAACGTCTCTTTTTTTCAGGAACAATATCCCCATTACTGTGGATAATTAAAAAAAACTCGACAAGACAGTCGACAAGTTTTTTTTGTAACTACTTTCTACAGAAGAAATAGTTCCTCTAAAAAACTGCTGACAGTATATTTACTTCAATCGTATTGGAGTGGACGCAGACTTTTTTAAAACAGATATCTTAAAATATGCAAATAAAACCCAAAACATTTGCATGATACCAAGTTTGACTCTTTAAATATCAAAGTTTTCTGAAGTGAAAAGTGTGTAAATGTCAATCTGCAGGGGCCTCCGGTACCTTTCACTGACTAAATGCAATGATACAGCCAAATAAAACTCTATTCCTGCACAGTATGGCACCTGATTCCATCATGCTTTCTTGACATTTTACTTCAGTAGCGGTATGATGGTTCTTTACATGTTGACACAATGGATTTCATAGATCCCAAAGAAGCCCAGAGGAAGCTGGTAGAGCTGCAGTATAGTTGTTTCATCTCCCGTGTTTGTTCAGCGAGCCAGTAGAAACCGCTGGTAGCTTCAAATAGACAGTACAGTAGCCATAAAAGGACTAGTGCATGATCATAGGGGTGTGGAACGGAAAAACCTTTGGGACCTGCCTCTGCATTGAAAAGTGAGCTGCTGAATTTGCGGATGTACCTAACAGCTGTGCAGAAAGCCATAAAAGTAACATCGGGAAAAGTCGGCTTCTTAAAACCAGTTTGCTCTCTAAAACAGCCCAAATTGAATCTGCCAGGACATCTGAGATTATCATGAAGATCGTAAAACGGTGCCATTTTCAGCAATCATCCTCCTCAATTTACAGCTTCATTGTCATATCACCCCCCCCCTCCCCCCCTCCCCCCTCAATAATACCAGCTGGCATTATACCTTCACACGCAGTGCTTTTCCTCTCAAATCTGAAATGCTTTGATCAGTTTCCGAGCATTATTTTTCTTCTTTCCAGTGAAAAGAAATATCGACTCAAAAGCCTTTGCCTCCCCGCGGTGCTCGAAGAAAGTCATTGTAATGAAATGAGAAAGCAGAGCAGCTCCATTAACACCACTACCTGCTCAGCTGGCACCATCCCCTACCTGTTGTTAAATGGTCTAATTGGATGTGAGGTAAGGGGGAAAAATAGCTTTTTCTGGTATTGGTGTGGGGGAGGGAGGGAGGGTGGGGTTCCTGTTAGAATATTGCAAACGCTGTTGTTTGGCTTTGTTGGTGTCCTTGTGGGTTTGAAGATAACTGGGAACTGAGTGAATCAGTAGCATATCCGTGCAGGAAGCTCATGTTAAAAATAAATAAATAAATAGCATTGTCTTGTCCCTCTTTCGATATCCCGTTCAACAGAATTATATTTTATCTAGACTAGCACGTTTGTCAAGTATTCACGCTTTATTCTGCACTATATACAGTTCATAGCCTATGGTACTTGGTCGCTGGTTCGTATTCGAATGGAGATTCAATTAGTCAGTGGAGCCTTGAAGAATAGACCCACTCATTCATCCAATGTGCCAATGGAAATAGATTTTATCTTGTGGTTTCAAAGAGCTTTCACAGATAAAGTGAATGTATTGTGGGAATAAAAGGATTGAAGTTGGATTGTTAAGGCTCACAGTTGGCTGAACGTTCAATGTGCATGTGGCATTCAAACTTCCTCTGCAGGAATTTCAATTACTGTTGCAATTAGTAGAGAGACGTGCTGGCATCATTAGTGTCTGTGTGCCCGGTAAATCATGCAGAATGTCAAAATGATGGAGGAAATACAATATTGTTACAGATTACTGTAAATCGATAACATTGTCACCACACTAATCAGGAGTCTAACACCCGGCATGCAAATTCATAAAAGTATAGGTGTTTATTTCCAGCAAGCCATAAATAATCATGGCAAAAAGTACAAGTAGAGGTCCCGTATTGAAAAATGTACTCAAGTAAAATAATTGAATGCAGAATAACTGAGTTTCACACGATCATATTATTATATTATCCTACTATATATATGAATCAATCATTAATATGTAATTGTCATTGTTGTCGAGGTGACGCTAAACATGCTTTAGCTATAACAATGCATCATATTTTCTATAAATCACAAAGCATAACTTGTTTTGTAAAGTGTCAAAAAAAATGTTTTTATGTAATGGAGTCAAAGTACACATGAAACAGTGAGTAACTCAACCTACTTTAGTAAATGTAAATTATTTAGTTACACTATAACATATTTTACAAAGATCTATTTGGTAATCATTTTAGTTTAGTTGTTTTTATCTTTATAGTATTTGTTGTATCTTTCGTCCTGAGGCTCCACCAGAGACCTCTTCAAAGGATTTCAGCCTGTAAATCGGAGT
Organism: Melanostigma gelatinosum; assembly: GCF_949748355.1. Lineage (NCBI taxonomy): Eukaryota > Metazoa > Chordata > Actinopteri > Perciformes > Zoarcidae > Melanostigma > Melanostigma gelatinosum. The sequence goes on from NC_136638.1 coordinate 24,801,321, forward strand.
CGTATCGATGGCAGAACTTAATCTGGCTTTAGGTTAGCTCTTACTCCATCTGCTGCACCATCGCAGCGATAAAACCTCAAAACAACACCCCAGATTTCATTCGCAAACCATCAATAAACACAATTTATGGACCATCCCCGGCGGGCGCAGGAACCTGTAATACACTGCCAAATAAATCAGGCGCAAAACTGAGGATGAAAAACAAAAGTATAATCCCTCTGCTGCTAACGGTGTCACTCAAGGATTAGCGTGCCACGGGGAAAAAAAATATCGCACTAAGTAGTGTGCGGATAAATTAAATACTCTGGGCATTGTGGCGTGTCTCCAGCCATTTCAAAAAAACATTGATTGTGTTACAGGACGCGTTTGTGCTTCAGCGCTCCTGACAGAATAACAGTAACTGTAATCTCAATTTCAGATATCCTGATATCACTTGATTTGAGCCTCCAGGTTCTGGCGACAAGTCAATTGAAACAGTAAACGCTCGAGGCGACAGATCGGGAGATATTTTTTTTTTTTTCTCTGAGTCGAGGAGAGAGTGACCTGGTGGATTGTTAGACAAGAGTTGTGGCGCCTCACCGATGATGAGGGTTAAGATTGCACCCTGATAGCGCGTCAGACAGAGAGAGAGGGACTTTTCGGGGATGGTCGGATAGGTTTTAACAAAATGATTCCACAACAAACAAAAACACATTTTTCTTTTTACCTGTGCGTCCAGACGTACACCATCCAGGAAGATAATCCAAGCGAGATAAGTGGCAAACAGAAGGAAGCAACACTTCTCAACAAACTATTATTAGTGATAATCTCGAGCTCCGGTCAAATCCACGGTTAGTGTAATTCTCGATGTGTGTGTGTGTGTGTAGAGAGAGAGCGAGAGCGAAAGAGCGCGATATGTCCTCGGGAGAAGTTTGCACCTATAAACAGCCAAAGGGGAGGTTGTTAATTAATCCTTTCCCGAAATATCACCAATGTGCAGCAGAGCCGACAGAGCAGGACGGAGGAAGAAGAGCAGCGGGACTGTGAAGTTCAGCACTACGGCGCAGTGGACAGCTCCGACAGTGCAGCGATCTCACCTCGGCCGCTCTCGGGTCTCGTGTGCGCCACCGAGGCAGGAGCCGCCAGCCCCAACCTCACCTACTGGCTGAGTCCCGACCGGATTTACATACAGTCACGCGGGAGGGAGGGAGGAGAGGGACGGGATGAACCAATCGCGAGTATCCCGTAGTAGGCAGTATAAGCAACACAACGAGGGCAGACTAACAGGCGGAATGCGAAGCGAAACTGTCCTTGACTAAGAGGGGTGGAAAAGGGAAAGAGAGAGGGTGAGAGAGTTGGGTTTCTTTAAGGCTGCCCCACACACTCACTGGGCACGTGCACACGCATGCATGATGCGCGTGCTCCAGTGACGGAGTGGTGAATAAAAATGTGCTTTTTATTCACATACTGTATGACCGCAGGTGATCATCACGAGGGGAAGATGCCCGCTAAAAATCAACAAAATTCTCTTGCATATATTTATTTCATTCAAAGATCTTTGTGGTGACCATGTAAAGGATCATCAACCTTTAATAAGAATGTATATTTTTTCATATTATGTAGAAGTAGGAGTCAATGAAAGTAACCAAGTTAATTTACTCGAGTTGTTGAGTTAGTTCATTTCTTCCACTCCACAACATGCCATGAGGAAATGTTGTACTTTGTACTATTTATATGACATGTAGTAATACTATTGACAGTTTCAGATGTTCCACACAAAAAAATATCATCAAATAAAACATGTGTTGTTATAGATTAAGTAAAAATCAGCTCCACCTCGACCAGCTACAACATTAAAATGCTGCTTATTGTTCATGCATCAATAATGATAATGAACACTCATATCATCTCTATCTCACTATTTCCTTCTGGAATGTAGTACTTCAAAATAATACTTACGTATGCTGCACATAATGCACGAAAATGTACTTTTCTGTACATCCCATCACTGACTATATTAACTTTTTGTAAGAAAAGAGCAACACTCTACATATGACATAACATTGCAAACAAAGACAACTTCCTCCTCTCCCAAAGCCAAATTATAAACATCCAATTCATCCAGCAGTTTAAACATACAGTCATTGTGCACACAGAGATCTTTCATTTTGAGAAGTACTTGTAGCCCCTATGACTGCTCTTAAAATAACTTGCATCAGGTCGATATTATTTATGATGCATGAATGTGTGCTACATCTACAGCGCATCAAAAGTTGTGTTTGTCTCATTTGCAAATGCAGCTATTTATGCATTTTATCATTATTTATTCATGTATTTACTTCTGTTTAGCCTTTTGTTTTGCCTAGTTTCTATTCACATCAATTTTCCTGTCTCCAATTACAACTTCAAGACTCTTAATTTATGCACTGGAGGCTGCCCTTGGTGTATTGTAATTCTGTTACGAATGTGTGCCACGACACTGTCAAACAACTATTTTTTATGATGGTACACAGCACAGCTGAATGGAATTCCACCCCTGAATGTGACCCATCCTGATCTTAAGGAGAGGTGAGCCGCTCTAAAGCGCCCGGGGAGCAACTTGGGGTTCAGAGTCCCGCTCACCTCAACATGCGGACAGGAGGAGCCGGGGATCGGACCGCCAAACGTGTTTTCAGACACGCAACCATGTCTGATACATTCATGTCATTATGAGTTATGAGTTATTGACTCATCAGTGTTTCAGTTTAATCCGTAACCTGATAATTGTGACTCCACACTATAAACAGGGTTTGAAACAATGGATGTATTAGTGTAAAACTTTGAAGAGGTGTCCAGCCTTTGTCGTACATTCATTGTAATGACAACATAATGCCCGCATACACAAAATGGTTTCTGGTGGTACTACTTGGATGAAATCTGACTATCAAGAGACAAGAATGTCAATATTGGATGATTCCGCAAAATCCCAAATTACTCTCACATTCATACTGATGCCTCTATAGAACCTTCTTAATGCTCGTATGCTCGTCATCGGTGCCACCGGCTCGGATTCTACGCAAAATCAGATGAAATCATGCAGAACCAGGACTGAGTGTCGGACCCTGCTGCAGTAAAGGGAGAGGTTTTCTAAAGCAACTCTGGTGCTCAGAAACGACACCACCTCCGTCCACATGGGCCGCTAAAATCAAAACAAAATGAAAGTTCCTTGTAGTAGCGTTCAATTAGACTCAATTATAAATTGAATTGACTGTTTTTGTCACCGTTCTACAGTATGGGTCACTCACATGAGCATTTTCTGATCTTGCGCCTCATAAGGTCAATTTTTGTCAACTAAAGCGACTTGGTTCAGGTTGTAAAAAAGTGTTTATGGTCAATCAGAATCAGAATCAGAATCAGCTTTATTGGTCATGTGTGCTTAAGCATTCATGGAATTTGTCTCCGGTCTCTCTTTCCTGCACGTTTCCTGACTCTGGAGGTGTACAAGTCCAGGATGGAGGGCAGGCTGGAGCCAATGATCCTCTCCGCAGACCTAACAATCCGTTACAGTCTGTTTCTGTCCTGCTTGGTGGCCGATCCAAACCACACAGTGATGGAAGAACAGAGAACAGACTGGATGATGGCTGAGTAGAAAAGAATCAGCAGTTCCTGAGGCAGGTTGAACTTCCTGAGCTGGCGCAGAAAGTACAACCTCTGCTGGGCCTTTTTCGTGATGGAGTCGATGTTGGGAGCCCACTTCAGGTCCCGGGAGATTGTGGATCCCAGAAACTTGAAGGTCTCCACAGCAGACACAGTGTTGTTGAGTATGGTGAAGGGGGGCAGTGATGGGGGGCTCCTCCTGAAGTCCACTGTCATCTCCACAGTCTTGAGCTTGTTCAGCTCCAGGTTGTTCTGACCACACCAGAGGACCAGCCGTTCAGCCTCCCGTCTGTACGCAGACTCATCACCGTCCCTGATGAGGCCGATGACCGTTGTGTCGTCTGCGAACTTCAGGAGTTTGACCGTCGGGTCCTCTGAGGTGCAGTCGTTGGTGTAGAGGGAGAAGAGCAGTGGGGAGAGCACACATCCCTGGGGGGCACCAGTGCTGATGGTCCGGGTGCTGGATGTGATTTTCCCCAGCCTCACCTGCTGCGTCCTGTCAGTCAGGAAGTTTGTGATCCACTGACAGATTTAGAAGAGATTTAACCTGCATTTTGACAGAAGGAGCAAAGGACTAAATTCAGTTGCAGTAGGATACTTTCAGCTGGTAAACAAGTCCTTAGTCACATATAGTACAGAGACAAGATGCAAACCATGTTCTGCATTGATAGTCAGCCACTTCGTATGCCCAATAACCTCCGTCCTCTTTTGCTTGTGGGAGAGGACAGACACTATTTACCATAAGAGGTCACTTGTCAGGAAGACAAAGGTTATTTTAAGCATTTGAACAAAAACCAACTGTTGTTTTCTGGTGAAGACAGTCTTCTTGGGTGATACAACCACAGCCTGAAATGACCTGAAGCAAGACAGAAAGCTGACACGTCATTATTTAATTGAAGGAAATTGAATTGCATGCGGCTATTGACTTGATCTCAGCTCTTTCACCAAGGGACCATAGTCACTTGGTGAAAGAGCTAAGTCAATCAGAACGTCGTCTGCGAAGCTGTGATAAGCAACGTTATTGTCATCTATGATTTCACCTGGAGACAAAAGCCTTTCATCCCGGCATCACCCCGACCCGTTCAAACCGATGACTTCCTCTTCCGACATCCACCTTCATATCATTACTGTCTAAATGCTCTCGTATAGGTTCTACATTTTATTCTATTGTTATTTTAAATGTATATACCTCTCACTTTACTTTCCCTATGTATCTGTTCCTATCTCTGTCCAGCAACAGAATTTCATGCTGGGAATCAATAAAGGTTTATCTCATCTCACAGTAAGCATTGCAACTACATATTGTTGTGTTCCTGAACCCTTTCTAACCCACAAAAGATGCCAAAGACAACCCGTTAGCCTGCGTGCGATGCACCAAGCTTGCACCTAACTTAATGTAAACACAACAGCCTTCTTTTTACATGCTCAGAGCAACTGACCCAGTATAAAGTGTAAGATAGTTCACACAAGCAAACACAGGCCTATAGTCCAGGAGACTACTGTTCATGTCCCGAGCACAACTGGAAGTAAATCTTGACATTTGGTGACGTGAGTCGTTAGTGTGCTTAGCCACTGGAGTTATGTGATGAAAGCATCAATGTGACTTCTCGTTTCATGTGACGAATGAACTGCGGTCTCCAGGCTGAAAGATCACCGTTTCCTGGACCCATTCACCTTCCATCCAATGTGTTGGCCAAAGAATAGCATGTATTTAATAGCTGTGATGTGTAGTGCAGAGTCAATAATGACAACGTAGCACAAGAGATGTTGCTCATAGAAACATCCTGATAAAGCATGTCATGCCTCATAAGTAACACAGCCAGTGCCACATCAATGCATATAATTAAACATGATGCACGTGCTCACGCTCAGTCAGCACATATGCCCAATGTGTTTTTGCTCCTTGAAAATTAAGTTATAGCATGATTCATTAAGGCGAGTAAGAGGGGGCTCTCCCTTGACATTCTCCCTGCAAATCCAGAGATTACATTGCCACATCTGTGCTTATAAACAACCCGAGTGTATATGTCACATGGGGGCTGCTGAGATGGCTGTAATTTATCACACGGACAATTAATGGGCTGCACGTTGAATAAAGAAGAGGGGGGAAGGAATTTGTCTCTGCAGCTTGTTGGAGCGTCTTGTTTTTCAAGCTGGGAGTTAATTTTGTCTGTGTGTGGGATTCTGTGTAATGTGTGCTGGCTGTCGAGTTTGAGAGTACAATAGTTTGGGGGGGGGGGGGGGGTGTTGGTTTTGAAAGTTTGCACACAATGGAGTGGTAGAAAGTCCACTTCTGTGTGTGTGTCTGTGTTCAAATTTAGTTATTTGCATGAATCGGTACGTGTGAGCTGGCATGTTTTTCATGTTTTTGTGCCTTTACAGAAAAGATTGGCAGTGAGAATATTCAGCGTGTGTGTGTGTGTTGGTGTGTGTGTGTGTGTGTGTGTGTGTGTGTGTCGGTGTGCGGTGAAGACTGTAATAGATTGTGACAAATTGTACGGGGAGCGTCAGCAGGAGCCTGCTCACACAGATGTGATATGTGACCAGTTTCACATCCCATTATCGGTTGAACTTCGGTGGCGGCGTGCACGGCTCCAGATTGCGATGTCAACTCGGTGCACATTGGCTGCGACTGCTGCATTAGGACCAAGCATGTGGCTCCCACTCTCCACTCTGCGGACCTCTACTCCAACAGAGTGACATTCGTTTTGGATCCGTCTTCCAGAGCTGAGACTTTCCATTTCACCTCTGTGAATTAATGCAGCAGTTGTGCTGGAGAACCACCCCTGCATGCGCTCTCTGGGAGCTGACGAAAAGACTTTAAGAGCTCCATTGGTAGAATGAGATTTCCAATGTTTGAAAAAAAAAAGATGGCTATAGCTACAAACTTATAATGATAAGTCACGGGGAGTGGATTACTCCATGGTTTAGCAGGTTTTTTGGTGAGCAGTTCCTTAGGTATGTGAAGATGTTGAAATTATTTGTCAATCAACAGATTGGTCTTGGGCATTCGATTTTTTTTAAACAATCAGAAGTAATTTATGCATGCTAAACTTTCACTGGTCAAAGCGCCACTGGTCATTATAATGGGCTCTAGTTATAGAACTAGAATGGGGTAGAACGGATATTCCCATTCAAACAGTATGGTAAGAGCGGCGGCCATTTTTCTGCATACCGTTGCCATTGCGATCGTTGTAGCGGGCTAACCTCTGTATAAGCTGCTCTAACCAGACCTTCTAGGTTCAGCGTGATTGTCACAGTTTCATGCTGGGTGTCCCAAGTCCTGATAAATATCTGTAAAACACTCAAATGTCCCAGTTTTCAACATTGACCCGGTTTTCACCACAATTAAAACAATATTAATAATAGTTTTCTTGTTTTTAGCATTTACACAGATGTTTATCATGTTCTGTTCCCACTTATTGTTACCCTATTATAGTCCACTGAAAGACAAAATGACTGCTGTGATCAAGTGGTTCCCCATCTAATGAGCCCCTCATTTCTTCTTTTCACTGGTAGCTGCAACATGTATTTTTAAAACAAATCTTCGTTTTCTGCCTGAATACCGAAGAGAGACTTTTAGATTATTAATTTATGAATCAGAATATTTATTGAGTTATTGCTTCATGCATCTTTTAACTGGCACATTAAATGTTATTTTTTTTTCTGCACAAAGAGCTTTCAGAAGCGTATCAGACTGATTCACCGTTGGCTGAATAACGAGCTTCAGACAGTCACATTATAATGTAGAGGAAGAAGGTGAATTGATTTTTTTACCAAATACCTCGATATCGATACGATACTTTCGTGTTGACCATTGGTGCTTTTACAAAATATTAACACAGTAAAAACAACGAACAGTAATGCAGCCTTTAAAAAAACGTGTGTTTTACTGCTCTCGAATGCTTTCAGCAGGACTCGCTCACGACCGTTTTCAGCTCCCGGCATTTATGCACAGAGTGATACTTTGAAAAGCGAGTGGAAGTCTTTGCTGAGTCAGTCCTGATGGAATACTCTGCGGGTGCATTCATAATGCAGTAGTCACGGCACTTTGAGTGAAAGCTTTTGTGTCTGACTGAGGTCAGAGTCCACATTTGCTCTAATCACAAGCTAGAAACCCAAACAGCCCTCCGAGTAGGACATGCCCCCATGCCCACCAGGCCCACTCCACTTTTATTGGTGGACAGTGTTTGCCACACTCATCCTGCCAACGGCATCAGTCCAGGATTCATGGAGAACTGAATCTGTGCTCAACAGAATTGACTATTTATTATAATTAGGAAGCTAGTACTATAAAGGCAAAGAAGCAGACAGTTAAGTAATTAACATGATTATTCTGGCACATTTTATTATTTTTGGACATCCTTATGATTGCATTTAAGTGTTTGCTGAACGTCTCAGCTCAAATAATGTTGCCAAACGTTTTCCTCAGAGGACACAGACCGAAAAAAAAGTGGATCATCATTGATCATAAGTTGTTTTGTAGCTGCTGCAACTGAGTGTCTTTTGAAGTGCTTCTTAGCGAAGCATTGTTTCCCAAAGGATGTGGAATGAAATCGGACTTAGCAGGATGAAACACATGAAACATTTCCTTGACATAAAAAGACACGGTCCAGATTTGAAGCAGGTCTCGGAATGAGATATACTGCTAGGAAGAAAAACGGAGCGCTTCAAGACAACTTTGTGGAAATGGTAAGTCTTGCATTGCAACTGGACAAGCGTCATCTATAAATGGAGAGACGAACAAAGTAGTCACAGATTTAAATATATCTACACAAACGCATGAGACACAAACAGTAAAGGACATTTTCAGGCCACTTGAATGCAATCTCATAGATCCCTTTAACATTTGGCATGATCACGTGTTCCTATAGTAAGTGGAGTGTGTTTGGATAGAGCATAGACTATGTATTAAGAGTATACACCTCTAGATTTAAGATTTTATGCAACCTAAAATCCTACCAAAATATATGAAGGCATTAGGCAAATGTAACAACATAAATGCAGCAAATCTCTAAAATCAGCAGAAAACAAGAACTTAAATACGGATCCAAAATGTTGCAAAAGCCGGAGGGTAGGTGCTGTGCTTCCGCGACGGCACCAACGGTCAGGACAGCGTTATCAGGTGTAACCGCCATATGTGAGCAGTGCAGAGCGGCGGCCATAAGCTACCCAGTGAGACACGCTCACCAGCACTAAAACCACAAGCAACCGGCCGGCTATGTCAACTAAGCAAGGAGAAGCTCAGACTACAACACACGCTTCATTCTCTGCTCAGGTAGACATTACTCTTTGCATAGTAAATAGTTGTTTGATGTTATATTAATGGTATGAATGTTAATTACAGCTCCTTTGAGACCTGATTTTCTCCATGCAGTGCAATGAATTTGGATTTCCTACGAGGCTAATGAATAATCCAATCACGCCTTTGCCCTTACATCTGTGATTTATATGCATGTCAGCATTCTGTCCATATTGCGATCACATCTCATTGTGCAGAGCAAGCGAACATGGCAGCTCTTGCTGTACAGCCTATGTACTTTTTCTTTTGCTGCAGGGGAGGTGAGGATTAGACCAAACGCAACAAGCAACCGACGTGAGGACTCCTCTCTGCATGCTTCTCGCCACACCTGTAACAGTGATGTCACGCCGTACCGACAGACCCTGGAGTACACGTGCACATCACTGCAGCAAGTTGACAAGTTAAAAACTGGAGGTCTGCAAGATTTCCAACAGGTTTTACGTTGCTTTTGATGTGTGATCGATGCCATAAAGAGGTTAATATGTTTAAATGACATTATTATTTGGTACCTTAAGACATAGTGATGTTTCTAACTTCAGTGACGTCATCGCTTTGTGTTGTGAAGACGTTCGTACCCACCAATCTGACAGAAATACTTCTGGAGATGTGTACCAAGACTGCAACATCAGGGACTGGTGGCATGTAACTAAAGTAATTTACTCAAGTACTTCAAGCTTCTAGGTACTTTGTATGTTAATTTTACGATCCAACACTGTCATCAGATAATGACGTTTTTATTCACCATTTCTGTCCAAAAATGCAGACTTGCTCTTTGGATGAAACCTGGCTATCTGTGAATGGAATAACCATGAAGCCCATGGGCAAACCTTTGCTTCTATTAGCTTTCAGTTCATTGCCCTATACGTGCTGTGTGTGCAGTGTCTGTGCTGGAATACTACCTGGTCCCAAATGAGATTTATGCAACATTTCAACTGTAAAAAGGTCCTACAACTAGAATTTCCTCGTATAAAAGAAAGAAACTAAAAGCATGACAACGGCAAACAAAAAAACATCACAAATTGAGACAAAAGACTTAAAAACAGATATATAGCATACAACAGTCATTTAGTGTCAGGACATTGTACAAGTACATTCAGAGATATCCTGTTTTTAAAAATGCTCACAAAGTAATCTGGTTTAAAATGTGTCTGAGCTCACATTAAGATGAGTCCAAAAACGTTCTGGAAATGATGTAACTGATCTGTCCGCGTGATCGGAGGTTGCGGCGACTGAACATGTTTGGCCGATATGTCGATATAATATATCCCATCTGTCATTACAACATAAACTCTGTAGAGGAGGAGTTGTGCCAAGTCTGCACTAAAAATTAAGTGAAATAATAGAGACAATAATAAATAAATTGACGGCAAAATTGTCTGGATTTAAATACTTACAAGCAACTCTTTCAACACAAAAGAAATGATTGACAGTGTTACATTCACATCTACTTTCTCTCTGACAGGCAACAACGTTGTTCACATCTCTAAAAATGATCTTCAAAACTCAAGAAATGTTCTTCTCTTTGTCCATCATTGCATGTGACGTTTATGCAGTTGCGTCATCCAAAGAGGTGATGAACACACTGAGCAGTGAAACAACCTGGAGAAACTGCTACGCAAAGAGTTGGGCAGGTCAGTCAGTTTTCACGTGAAACAGCAGCCTCGTCATGAACAAGCAGAAATGTGTCTCATGAAGCGGTGAGTGATGTGAATGAACACTGGCTCGTTTGTCACGTACTGCTTTTGGGATTTGCCTGCGGCTGAGTTTCTGAGTGTAAAGCGTGATATTGATGTTATTAGTTTTGTTCTTCTGAGTAAATTTGACACAGAAGGAGTATTATGGAACTCAACATCTTGAATCGTGACGGTCTTACTGGTGTCTTTACAAAAACATATTGGTGCTGCTCGTCTTGTTTTATCTGTACTTTACATAGTAAGTAAAGCAAACATTGTTAATTACTGCTTGTTTTTGAAACAAGTTGTTACTTGTTATGGCATAAATAATGATCATTGTCATCCGAGTTGACTCAGAAACATGAATTTTGGTTTTAATATATAAAAAAGGATAATCAGCCGCACTTTGATTTTATTGCGAATCAGCACAGTTTGATTCGGTTGATTCAAACAGATGTTCACAGATAAATCTACTGAGATATCCTCTATGGAAAGAGAGGATTAGTGTGATTACACATGAATAGAGCAATAGTGTTACTGCTGGAGTATCCGTGATGAATATCTCACCCCTTTTTCATCATTAAGTAATGATCAAACATCTTCTGAATCAAATTAGCAGCACTTATCTTTGTACGTAAATGCTTAATAAATACAGATGAAATTGAATCAATCCAATGCACGTGTTGCAGATTTTTATAGATTCCCTTAAAGAAGTCTTCATTGATTTCCGTGGCTGCATTGGGACAGCTGGACGAGCTATGAAAACTGAAATTGACTTATTACCAATTAAAAACTACTTGCTATGGTGGATGTGTTACAACTTATTCTAAACTAGTTGTCATTTCATTTCTAACCAACATTGTTGCAGCGTTTCTGAGTTTGAGTCTGAAACTGCAGAATGCAGCACAACGGAATCAACAAAGCTGATTTCTGGTGATATTTGTCTCCAAATGTCAAACCTCAGTCAGAATCCAGGGTGTTATCTTTTTATCGTTTCTGACTGTGAACAGAACATCAAAAAAAAAAAGTGAAATCTTGTTTTGTCAGTCGGAAAAACCTTTGCAAGGCAAGTTTATTTGTATCGCACATTTCAACAACAAGGTAATTCAAAGTGCTTCACATGAAACCATTAAAAGCATAAAGGCAAAAGTAAAGGAGATTTAAAACATACATTGAAACAATAATCGATGTCTCCCTGAGACATTACGCTGCACGCAATCAACCATACACTGCCGCAATTCTGCAATTACTCGCACACAAACCACGTCTGGAAAAGATCTCTGCCGATCTGCGTTTTATAGTGTACGCCTTGCACGAGGAAATGGCGACACATTGTGCAGTCCTTTTAAAACCATTAAAAGCATCAAAACATAAGGCAAAAGAAAAGGAGATTTAACAGCAATTAAGAACAGTGTAAGAAATAAAATACAGTAGTAAAATGATGAATATATGAATTGAATGTGGTTCAATTAAAGGCAGCAGCAAACAGAAAAGTCTTCAATCTTGATTTAAAGGAGCTGAGGGTCTCAGCAGACCTGCAGCTTTCTGGGACTTTGTTCCAGATATGTGGAGCAGAAAAACTGAACGCTGCTTCTCCATGTTTAGTTCTGACTCTGGGAACAGAAAGTAGACCGGTCCCAGACGACCTGAGGGGTCGGGATGGTTCATAAGGTAGCAGCAGATCAGAGATGTATTTTGGCCCTAAACCATTCAGTGCTTTGTAAACCAACAGCAGGATTTTAAAGTAAATTCTTTGTTGGACAGGAAGCCAGTGCAAAGACCTCAGAACTGGAGTGATGTGATCCACCCTCCTGGTCTTAGTGAGGACTCGAGCTGCAGCGTTCTGAATCAGCTGCAGCTTTCTGACGGACTTTTTACAGAGACCTGTAAACACACCGTTACAGTAGTCCAGTCTGCTGAAGATAAATGCGTGGACAAGTTTTTACACATCCTGTTGAGACATAAGTCCTCTAATCCTTGATATATTCTTCAGGTGATAGTAGGCTGATTTTGTAATTGTCTTGATATGGCTGTTCAGGTTGAGGTCTGAATCCATAACTACACCTAGATTTCTGGCTTGGTTTGTGGGTTTTAACATCAGTGACTGAAGCTGAGCGGTGATTTTCAATTGTTCGTCCTTGGTACCAAAAACAATTACTTCTGTTTTATCTTTGTTTCATTGAAGAAAATTCTGGCACATCTAGTTGTTGCAAGATAAGTTCCCTTTGTATCTTTGGCTTGGTGGAATTAATTTTATTTCCGTGTTGCAGCTTGTGGCTTTGACAGCAAACAAGGTCTTTAAGTCTTTCCATCTTTTCTTACAGAACACGCTAATGGAAACATAATGCGTTTTTACCAAGGGTTTGAAAAGACTGCACACACAAAAGTCATGCTTTTTCTTTCCAAATAAATCGATTCTATGTGGAGAAGTAAGAAGAATGCAATAATACGGTGACATTTCTTGCTTTCAGCGTTGCTCGATGTTGACTAAACTATGCCTCAGAAAACTTTTCTCATAACACCTCCTCTGAACACACTGTGTTACGTCTCAATGGCCACCGCTGATGTGTAAAATCACTCCACTAGCACATTTTTTGTTTATCCGTCTACAAACTTTAATTAAAACAAGCTTCGCTTTCATCACTTAATCATTACAAATTAAATGAGCCTCATCAACCAAGAAATTGTGTTGAAAAGTGACGCGAAAACACATGAGGAATGATGAATATGCTAATAAAAGCTTGTCTCCCATGTTGAAACTTGAAATGTGGTGATCTCGTGTTTCAAAACAAGTTTATCAGAAGATTCAGGTGGGCAGAAGAGGAGACTGTTGTGATTTGTTTTTTTGGGGGGGGGGTGCTTAATTAATTCCAACTACAGCGCCGACAAAAGGGAACATCTGCTGGTGCACTCTACTTCCCAGTCCTTCTCCATCTTTAAACCCAAAGTCCCTGGCACAGATGTATCAATCCCGCTCTTGATTCTTCCCCATCTCCATTTTGATTGTTTCCTCACACCCATGAAAGTAAGACTTCAATAAGCACCTGCACAGTTGCCGGTGATTCCCTGGGATTTCACCTCCAATCTCTCTCTCATCACAACTTCGCCCTCCTGTGAAACCTCTCTTCGCAGCTCTTCCTTCCACCTGCCACTATACACTTTTATTTCTTCTCCACAGTGATCTGAAGTCTTACTCCGGGCGAGCTATACGTTTATCCTACATCAGCCACCGGCGTCTCCTCCTCTATCTACCAGCAGATTATTTTTCCTCCCATCTCTCACCCTCCAGTAAACATGGGACAACAACATCACTTTCATCATCCACTTCAGGGCGAGCTGCTGTGAGATCCGAGACGTTACACCCCTGAAGCTTCCCCATCTAATCCTCTCTGTTTTGATCACCTGACCCACAATACACCAGTTTTCTGTTTTCAGAGCTCATACTTTCTCCACAGGCCACTGGGACGCATCACCATGTAATGCCCTGCGTTTAGCCTGGGCGCTTAGTATTCTACGTCCCGTTAGCGATGTCTGCACACTTGCTTCTCTGCATTTGCAATATGCGCTTGAAGAGGAAAACAGGCCCATGCATGAACATCTGAAGGGTGCTATGGCACAGGCTGAGCGGTTTCAGTTCTATCAAATGCTCATGGGGACATCTAGTGTTGGCCGAGGAAAACAAAAGGATGTTTTTTTTTGTATTTTCCCTGCAGGATGATCATGCACTCTTCTTTCAAACCTACAGTGAATGTGCGAAGTGCTAAATCCTCAACCAAAGGAATGCAAGCTTAAGAGGAAAGTTTTCCAGTCTGTGCAGGTCAAGTTCATTCACATAAACAAATCAAATTTATTGTTTATTCAAGAAAGGTTATTGTTAACAAGATGTGGTATGTTGCCACGATATATTGAAGATACAAGTGTAGATGAAGATGAATGAGGCAGAAAATTAAATAAATTTTTACCCCCCTTTAAATCATGATTTGCAGTTTGTGGTGCCATTAAACGGCATTGCATTAAACAGAGTTGTGTTTCTGTAATTCAGCCTATAAATTGATCTCTCAGTACAATGCAGTACACACCACAAACTACAACCAAAATCATCACACAACAAAGCAAAAAATGAACATTACAACCTTCATGAATGTCGGATTTACTGGATCTGAATTAGTTGTAGCTATTTGGTCCTAATAAACAACTGAGTGTGTATCTCAGCAGTGGAACCATCCAGCTCCTTCTCTATCTTGCGCCTGTTATCTGTCTCTTTCCTCCCCTGCTGCCCACTGCTTTGATAAGCTCCCATTAACAAACCACTCAGCCACCACACACATTTACAAGTCATAAAGCACTGCAATCAACAAACTCGCACCAGGCCGAAACTCTCCAAGCGCCCATTTTGGAAGCTGCCACAATGAAACGAAGAATTGAAACGGCAACATAGTGGTGTTTGACACAGCTCGGGGATGAGCGGAAAAAGCTGTCCAGGATTTATGTCTCAAAAGCATCAAAGTCCATGAGAGAGAGACCCCGGGGAGGGGATGGAGCTACAGTGCGTCCTCTGGCAAGATTGAAGGAAATCAGTACAAACTATTTGACTGGATGGCGCTGGCTGTCACAGCTGGAGACCAAAACAACAACATTTGCGAGTGGTAAAGAAGGAGGCTGAAGCTAACTGATTTTTACAAGGTTTTAACAACAACAGGAAATGACAGGAAACAAATGCAGTCAATCGTAGATCAAAAAGGATCTGCTATTGTTTCCAAGACGTAGTGTTGAAACTTAATTATTTCAGAGCACGAGATTGATTTTGGCTCATTGAATGCACTGAGTGGGAAAGGACTTCAGTAAAAAGAAACAAATATGTGACAAACATGTTGTACCTCCAGTTAAACAGAGTTTCCTTGTATGTCTTCCAGCAGCATGCGGCTGAATCAGGTGCCTCCCAGCTTCCGAACAGGAAACGTCGAAGGGAAAAGAACGGCCTGGAGCACACCGACTGACTTACAGTGTTTTTAATTAAACGAAACGTCTCAACACTGCTGTGTCTTCATCTGAGTCAAAGAGGAGGAAGACTAAGAGGCAAACACACAGATAGTCAACCTACAACAAGTGAACGATTCTCATTGGATAATTGGTTCAACCAGATTTTAAATCTATCGGATAGTGGATCCAAAAGTGGGAGTTGCCAAAGTCAGTGTCCTATGGCAACTCCCACTTTAGGATCCACGATCCAATAGATTTGAAATCCTGTTCAACCAGGATGTATGTTGACGATATGTGTTTGCCATTTTGTCTTTGTCTCCGATGAGGACACAGCAGTGTTGATTTGTTTCTTCAATTAAATCCTTCAGATCAAGCCGTGTGCTCCTTTCTTTTCCCTATAGGCCGTTGTCTGTCGGCATTTAACAGGAAAGATAGAGACGGGACTAACATGTGTTCGTACTTGTGTGTTGCATCTGCTGGTTTACTTTGGGTCCACGTGTCTGCTCAAAAGGAAGGTTTGATTCACACAAAACATTGCAAGTGATCACCTTTGTCCAGTGATCAAACATTTTGTCCTGATTCACAAAGTAGACTGTCTCTAGAGATCCTGTAACTTTGTTTTCTACCTGGTTATTGAAAGTACTGCTCTATCACTAACATGATTTTTTTTTTGACTCACTACCGCCATCTCAAATTCATATTCAGAATCCATTTCAGGATCACTTTTAGTGCTCTGAACGGTCAGTCGAAAACTTTTAGGGCATGTTGATGTTCCTCACTCCAGGTTTATAATTAAAGGTGGCTGTGCCTTTGACGTGACTTTTTATTTTTTAAACTCTCAAATCTGTGGACATTGATTCATTTCTCATCTCTTAAAGGTATCACTCTTCTTCTATTTTGTCTGTATTTCACACCTTGTGTGTCGTCTTGAATTGTGAAGCACTTTGTGTTGTTTGTTGTGGATACATGCTACATCAACAACTGACTCGATGAGTATCACCGGGTACTAGGGGTGTAACGATACGCGTATTCGTATTGAACCGTTCGGTACGAGGCTCACGGTTCGGTACGCATGACGAACCGAACAATACGTTTGAATAAAAAAACAAAAAGGGAAGAAAAAAAAAATAATGATTTTAAACCTTTATTTAACCAGGTTGTCCCGTTGAGATTAAAAATCTCTTTTACAAGATGTAAGTAACAATACAAGCTGTAAGTAACGATACAAGATGTAAGTAACAATACAAGCTGTAAGTAACGATACAAGATGTAAGTAACAATACTACATAACATTAAGGAGCAGTTTTTGTTTTTATGCTTATGTGTTGCTAAGAAGACACCCCAGGAGATGGGTCACTCAGGTATAGTTCCATCATTGTTCAAAGTCAAAGAATAACTTCATGATGTTAGTTGTAATGAATAAATATATTTTAAAATCAAGTACATTTCTCTGGCATTTATAGTTTTCTATTGTACCGAAACGTACCGAACCGTGGCTCCACTGTATCGTACCGAACCCAACCGTGAATTTTGTGAACCCCTACCGGGTATGATAATGCTATGAGTGATAGAGCATGATCTTTGACCTTTCATCGTCACCAGATCTAAAACATGATGGGATTTTGAACCAGTGTGTTTGTTCTCCCCTCCACCATCATCACATATCCTCTGGAGTGATGTCCTCCTCCCCTCCAGTACAGCTTCACAGACTTGTAGAAAACATGTAAAAGAGCATTTGAAGTTGTTCTGGTGGACTTCAGACACAGACACGTTTTTTTCTTTTGATTTGTGATCCATTTGTAATCTAAATCTTCCAGAGAGATTTTTTATCTTTCCTGAAGCTCAGTCCCTCAAAAGTAAAGACGAAGTGTTTGAAACCACCACACTAACTGTAACATTCTCATCACCGCTGCGATCACAAAGTCAGAGAGGCCGGATTTCCTTTTCTTCAAAGCTGATCAATCAGACTTCAGGAGGTTGTCAGTGAGGTAACTCTACAGCGTGGTGACGAACTGACTTAATGGTGAATGACTTCTGCACATGAAGTGCAGCAGTTGTGCATTTTACTCCTCCGTGCCGAGCATAGAATCTATTACATTGAATAGAGAGAGCATCCTGCTGGATTTGGCTGTGCACACTGTCACTTTTTTAAGTTATTTTGGGAAATCACATTTTGACAGAAAGCACCGTAACTCTAGCTGGTGAATGTGCTATTCAGCTCAGAGTAGTTTCTCTCTGTTGTATTCTTGCTGTTGAATATTTTCTAGCCAAATCAACAGCAAGTACACAATGTCCTACATCCGAGTTTGTTCATGTTTCTACGAGCAGCATGTACAAGCTCCATCTTTACGTGTATTTGCAACACATCTATCAAACTTTTAACCTACATTAGCACCAATCCATCGCAATTTTTAAGCTACAGTCCTTGTAGTGAATGGAGTCATCAGTGAGTAATGTATGCATTCAAATGTATGTAATGGCTTCATTGGTATAGCTACAGAATTTATACACGGTATAAATCCCCTCTGCAGACAACAGTGTGCTCAAAGACACGGGGAATACCTTCATGAAAGATCACAATGCTTGATCACTTACAAACAGAACTGTGATTATTTGTTTTCATGGGTCATTTCGGAAACAAACAAAGTGCTGCATAACCGAGATGAATGCACATAATCAACAAAATAAAGAGCACGGCAGAGTAATGACACAGACCGTGAGGGTAAAGGAACACTCGTTATGGTTACGGGTAAGGTGAGGAAGGTTAAAACAAGCCAGCCAAGTGGAATCATTTTAGAAAATGACATGACATTCGCAAGTTAATGTGTCAAATTTGAGCGTCTTTGATAATGTTGTCGAAAGGTTAAACTGGGCATTTGTTCTTCTTCAGTATTCAGTCTTAAGTGCAGGTTTTCTTCACTGGATTTATGAGGGCCAAACCTGAGATGGGCATATCCTGCACTCACTGATTTCATTTGTATTTGTCAGATGACAATAATGTTACATCTAAAATTGCAAGACTCTGTCTGCAACCCACAATTCAATTAAGGGTTAGAACAATCTGCAACAACATCTTTTAATGAAATTCACTTAAAAAACTTGGCAGAAGAAAAACCTGAAGTTCAGACAGAAACCAATGAGCCCCTTCAGCTTGTGGGAAGAAGTTGCCATGCTAACCAACTTGGGAGCACTGGTCCCCGGGTTTCTCCAGCTCCTGGTCCTGCTTTCCAACCAGCAACCTTTCAATCGGGTCATCGTATCGGTACTTGTACACAAGCCGCTGCCGCCGTAGTCATTACTGTGTGCCGTCGCGCTGTGAGATGCTGAGCTGCTGACAGATACTCGACCTGGCACCGATTGCTGCGATGTACTTATAATTCTGTGTTTGTCGACTGTCAGAAACCTGCAGGATGTCTCTCCAAGGTCTGAACCAGACAGCGGGACGTAATTATGGTGCGTTCCTCCGTACATCACCCGGCTCTCCAAGAGAAGCGAGCTCACTGACTTCCATCTCTCATACATCTGCCTCCTCAACTCACACTCTAAAAGAAAAGTGTATGTGCGTGTGTGTGTGTGTGTGTGTGTGTGTGTGTGTTTCATATAATACTTTTGTTTACAGCACTGAAAAAGTAAAGTGTATTTGTCTCTCTCTCACTGGAAATGTGTGAGTGTGTGGATGTCAAACGAGACAAACCAAGCATTTATTCCCCTTAGCAGGAGTGTGTGTCATATCCAGTGAGTGTGACAGATCGGGGGCTTCTCTACGGTGGCGGGGGAGCCGAGGCCATCTTGCTGTATTATTCATGAGAGTTGGGGATGTCTCGTTGGCACGCTGCGTTGGCAAACAGCATGTATGGAACAGCAGCAAAAATAATGGGGCGCTGTAGCTCAGTGCTGCGTTATCAGCAACACAGTCATGTAGCAGCACCTGGTGCTCACTGTTTGAATACTAAATGGTTGAGATAAAACACGGCCACACATTCATTCATAAGGTCTCATCTGAACTCTGTGTTCCTTCTCAAAGAAAAAACCGTAAAGAAGAATATGGACTTGAATGTATATAAACAGTTCACGCTCACATTCGTGCACTGATGGCAGAGGCTGACATGAGAGATGCCACCCGCTAAGAGGCAAAGACACAGATAGTCAACCTCCAACAAGTGAGCAATTCTCATTGGATATCTCACACGAGTCTGTGATTGTTTGTCTGTTTGTCAGCAGGAGCACAAAGAAACTACTGGCCTGATTTTCATTCAACTTAATGAAAGGATGTAGCATGGGCCAAGGATGAACCTCTTACATTTTGGAGCATGCGACAAATCACGGGGCAGATTCAAGAATTATTTTTCATTCATCATTTCATATTTTCATTAACATTGCGAGGAAAGGACATGGCCTTGCTGGAGGTCTGTGCTCTCTGAGTGCCCTTCTGGTTTTCGTTCTAATTCACGCAGTTGTGAGATCTGATGCTTGTACTTATTTCACCACAGTGAGCTGCAACAAGTGACTCATAAATGAGCAAAACCTTCTGCTTATCACTGCTACACTATCCTGTAACCCATGTCCATACCTGTAGAGGTTCTAGCTGAAGGTTAATGTCTTCAGGGGTTCAAGCTCAGGCTTTTATTCAGCATTTGAATAACAAGCATTTGAATAACAAGAATATTGTTGTTATTCAAATGCTGCACACAGGCCTTTGTCAAATGATCTTGTAATATATTATTCCTGCATGCTGTCTCACAACAGCATCACAAAACATCTCCCTCAGTAATTAGTTTTGGTAAGCTACGAAAGAAATATTGTTTTTAAACCCTTCTGCACCCCTAAATCAAAACAAGAGCTGTTATTATGAAGGGTAAATAAAGACACAGAGCAACAACTTTTTCACATTTTTGTTAAATGTTGCAAAAGAAGTCGCTGCCACATGCTGCTTCTCCATACGGACCCACATAAAAAGAAAAACAGAGAAACAATGGGAGTGGGTTGGGGCACATACATATGGGCATACAGGGCACATACATATGTTTTATCTATCACCACAGGTATAGAGATGTTTGTTGAAGTGCGAACCGTCAGATATTAAAGTGTGGTCGTTGAACGGCCCAATATGGCATAGTTTATTGCTCTTTTACTGTGATTCGTGCCAAGTAGAGGCTAAAACAGCTTGCTAAACAGAACTTTGTCACTAGCGTAATTTCTTTTTACTCGCAATCACGTGAATATGGTGTAGAAAGTGTTGAATTATAATTATCGCGGTGCCAACGTTACCTGAAGGCAACGTGGTTGAGGACGGTCCTCTGCCTTCTTTTGTTAGCTGTCACTCATGATGATACGCCCCTCTCAGTTGATGACACGCCCCCCACGCTAGATCAGGGTCAAAAGTCTGAACTGAAAAAAACGCTCTGAAAGTGAAAAATATAAGAACTTAAATATCAAAATATGTATGAAAGTGAAAAATAAAGAATGCATTCAAAAAAATTCCAGAACTGAATCAAAATTATATTCAACCCAAAAAAACTTTTCATTCACTTATTTTCATTTGGAATACATTGCTGTATTTTTCAATGTTCAAGACCACAACTTCAACTTTCAGGTTCATAATCAAAAGTTTGACCTGGATTTAGCTCCACATTAATAAATCAAATACAATTGAGTTAATGCTCTTTTGTTGGCCGTATATTTAATTCAGAGTATTGATAACCACGTTTACTTGTTGGGATTCTTCATTTGCAGTTAGAGCAGCTCAGATTGTTCTGGCATTTATTTTCAAGTGTAGCAGATTAGTCAGATAAACATTGATTCTGTGAACTCTACTCCAGTTTAGTGTGACAAAAATAGGTTTCAAGATCAGTAAAGCTGTTTATGCGAGATTCCTACCCTTATTGTGTCTGTAATGCAAGGGTTCCCTCTTGTAATCATGTTTTTTCCCGTTCGTCCTTGAATGTAGCATTAGCTCCGTCAACTCGTTGTGCGACCGGAGAGAAACGCCCCCCTCCTCCCTCTGAGCTCAGCTGAAGCTCTTCCTCTCGCTCTCTCTCTGCTGCACACAACTCACCAAGCGCGTAAACATGGCTGCGAACCGGGTGATCGTTTACGGAGGAAGAGGAGCTCTGGGCGCAACGTGTGTCCAGCATTTCAAATCCAAAGGATGGGTGAGTGGGAGTCAATGCTATCGCTAAATGCTAGCACAATGCCGAACGACAAGCTGACTGTAGTTTCTTTATTCGTGACGCTTGACAGTGGGTCGCTTGCATCGACATGGCTGCAAACGAGGAGGCGAACGAGAACGTGATCGTGAAGTTGAGTGAATCTTTCACCGAGCAGGCAGGACAGGTGAGCTGCACATGACGGTATGCATCATGAATTATATTGTTGAGAACGTTTAACTGCTGGACAATATCTATTATATCGAATTAGATTAATCGGTTTTGCTCAACTGTATGCTAATGCTGCGTTCAAGTCACATTTGAAAAGAAGGCAAGGCAAGGCAAGTTTATTTGTATAGGCAAGGCAAGGCAAGTTTATTTGTATAGCACATTTCAACAACAAGATAATTCAAAGTGCTTCACATAAAACCATTAAAAGCATCAAAACATAAGGCAAAAGTAAAGGAGATTTAAAAACAATTAAAGAAACAGTGTAAGAAATAAAATTCAGTAGTAAAAAGTAAAGGAGATTTAAAACATACATTGAAACAATAATTGATGTCTCCTTGAAGGGAGAAAGGTTCGTGAATCTAATAACAACTATATGTTATTTTTCAACAAGATATTGTTTGTTTGGCTGTTTTTTTACATCTTACATTACTGGATACATTTTATATTTTTATATTTTATAAATCAATACAAGTTTATATATTTGTAGGCTTGTAACAGTGTATTTTCTATCCGGTTTATCCAGTTAATGCGGGGACAACAACCTGGACAATGCATCTACAAATCTAAAATACAGTAGTTCATTTATTATTAGGCAATATTCTCATTGTATACAGGTTAGTATATTAACATATTTTTGTGTTTTATTTCGCTAGTTTACATGATTTTTGTAAAATTCTGGAGTATACCTCATGCATGTCTTTGTCACCTTATGATAGAACATCCTTGCAATTTTCTTTTTTGCAATAACGCTTATAAATAAACTCTCTGTAATCATCACTCATTCATCCCCTGCTGTGAATGTTTTTTTCTCCAATTCCCTTCCTGAACGCAGCGCAGAATGTGTGTTAAACATTTCCAGCTGGTGTTTTTATTTCGGAGATAATCTCCCCGTGGCTTTCTGAAAAGGTGTTGGTAGTTATCTCTCATTTTGTGCAGGTGACGACAGATGTGGCCAAGTTACTAGGGGAGCAGAAAGTGGATGCCATCTTGTGCGTGGCAGGAGGATGGGCGGGAGGAAGCTGTAGTTCCAAAGGTGAGATTTCAACCTTTTTTGTTTGCTGTCACATTAATCATCAGCTACTTGTCTCCTGCAGCCATTCATGCACAAAATTAAACTCAGCCTAAATAAACTGTACGGTAATTAAGAAGCGGCCGTTTAGCTTAGCTTAGCATAAAGACTGGAAACAGTTTGAACAGCTAGCATGGCTCACCCCAAAGGTAACAAAATCCACCTAGTAGCACCTTTAAAGCTCACTGAATATCACATATCGTGTTTGTTGAATCTGTTGAAGTGTAAAAATTACATTTCTTCTTTGTGTGATTCTGGTCCAAGCCGAGAAACAATCTGATACAAACCCCATTTCGATTTTTCTACAGATTAAGCAAGTTATATGTATAATGTGTTGATTTGTGAGCTCTAGAGGCGCTGATGCAGATTTTGTTGCTGTTGTACAGAGCCAGGCTAGCTGTACCCGCTCTTTGTGCTAAGCTAAGCCAACCAACTGCTGTAGCTTTATATTTATAACAGACAGAAGAGTGGTATCGATCTTCTCATGTGGCTCTCTGTGCCCAAAACTAAATAAGATGATGCATCTTTAAAAGCATGTTTGATAAATGAGAAACCAGCAAATTAAAAAATGTTCCCCGTCTCTCTTAGATTTGTACAAAAACACAGATCTGATGTGGAAGCAGAGCGTGTGGACCTCCACTATCTCCGGCCACCTCGCCGCTCTGCACCTAAAACCAGGTGGACTGTTGACTTTGGCCGGGGCCAAAGCTGCCCTGTCGGGCACTGGAGGTAAGGAACACGCACACACACACACCACACACACTTGTGTTTACCGTTCTCATCACGATGACCTGGTTTGGCCGCCTGTCACGTCAGGGTTGCAGGCAGACTTTGATGTGTCGGAGACTCGATTGTGCACATAGCTTTGTTGTCCAACCTGTCGATTCAAATAAAGCAGGTAATGAAAAGCACTGCAGGGCTTTGACCGGGGAATTGACATCCTGATCAGAGACGCGGGGGATTCTCAAGCAGCTCACAACAGTGAGAGGAAAAGGTGTCAATAAAATGGATCCGAGAATCAAAACCAGAAGGGAAAGAAAGATACAATAGCCGATTAGCTCTGTCCGTGTGCAACTCTTTACGCTGTTAGTGTCCTTGAGCATGTAACTCAAGCCCGGCCTGCTCTCTTATTTTACTCTACACAAGACCGGCTGAATGACTAAAATGTGACTGATTAGGGTTCATTAAAGCAGCTAAGGACGACGGACGGAAACAAACAAAAGACGACTATTCCTTTTGACATTTCAGACTATTGAGAAAATAACAGGCAGATTAAATGACAGTAAAAATAATCATTCGTTGCAGCCTTATTGAAAAAATAAACTTCACTAGAAAGCACGAATTCTACTTAAGATACTACTTAAGATGCCTTAAGCCTGGATCTCTGCAGAGAACGGGTGTTATTGGTAATTCTAAGTCATGTTGTGTAGATCTGAGCATCAAACACGCCGATTTGTTGATGCAGCTTCTTGTCGGGAGGCAGTGTTGAAACAGACAAACCCAAATCTGTGACGCCATGAAAGAAAACGGCCACAGAAACCAGACCGGCTCTGGAATTGACAACATGCAACGTGCAAAATTATCTTTAAAATAAAAAAAACTCCATATGTGTGATTTAAAATGATTTGTCTTTCGACAGTGACTACCGTACGTATTGTTTTCGGGCATTAAGTCCCAGGGTGGTCCACCGAAAGAGGCGGGACCCTGCCTCTCTATAGTAGACCATTGTTCATGTGACACCAGCCGGCCTCTGTGGCCTCCAGAGAGGATTTGGTGTGGTGCCATGTGATGTGCAGTCTCCCTCGCTATCCAAGCTAACCACGTGATGGGCGGAGATCCAATTCCACGGCGATACAAAGCCCCGATTCAGCACAAAGCCCACAATCTCATTGGCTGCTGGCTTGTGAAGATGACTCAGCAGTTGAGGCTCCACACACATTGTCCACGTGGACAGCCTGCGTTAACTGCACTGATGCAGTTTGGGGATCCTGATCTATTGTTTTCTTTTGACTGAGGTTGTATTTACTGGGCTCCTCTGCAGAGGCAATTTCTTTAGGTATTAGGTGTATTTTTAAATACAATAAAACTGTGAAAGTTATCTCATATTTAAAAAAAACATGCGTGGTCTAATTAAACACGAGTCAACATCAAGAGCCACATGTAAGGAAATATAACAAACACCGCTGAGAGGTACTTCCTTTCTTCTGTGTGCTTTGATCGAGAGAAAAGTTAATGAGCGTAGACCAAAAATCCAGATAATCTGTGCGGCGGAATCAAGAAAAGCAGATTCGGATAACTAATTGACTTTGAAGGTTGTTGTGAATTAAAGGTTTAAGAATGAATAGCCCGTTAAATGTTGTGAATATTATTCACAGATGTTGGGGGACAACCAGCCGAGTATCACGTCGGCAACTGAAAGGGTGAAAATGCAAGATCATTTTGAGATTGATCAAAATGTTCTGCCCAAGTGAACAAAAACATCTTTGCTGCTCTGAATCAAAGCCAACTTAAAAGACCAGGAGTGGGTTGTCGGACCTCGTGCAGGGCTTTTTAATAATCCTAACCTTTTGATTTGGGGTTTGAAACGGAGGTCGAGCCCCAGACGGAGGAGGGTCTTTTCTGTGCTCTCCATGTGACTTGTTCATAATCTCCAATCTGATTATCCTCTAAAATATGCAAAAGATAGCTTTCAGTGTTTGGATGCACATCAAACAATCGTATGTATTCTAACACGTTATTCGCAACACGTTATTTACAACGCTTTACAGAAAAACAACAGGAGTGTTGACTTCACCGTCTTTGGACTGCTGCGTCTGTAACTCGTGCCTCCTTTTTTTTTTTTTTTTTGATCTCTTGGTGAAAAAACAAAAAGCTTGTAATAAAAGCCATGCCGCCACCCCTCGTTCTCATTGGTCATGAGATTGGTTTAGTCGGGTGGGCAGATGCTTTGCGTTCTTCAGAAAGCTTGTTAGATTTTGGGGGGGGGGGGGGTAGAGGCACACTTACTGTTTCCAGATGCTGAAGATACAAAACATTCCGATAACGTTATCCGGTTTCAAAATCAAACGACAGAGAAGAGAATAAGCGGTGAGAGATGTTTCATACGTAGTGTGTGTAGTAAATTGAATGTGATTAGTTTCTCTATCGGAGCACAAACATACCTGGCTACGACTTCATTTTTAAAGGTCTCAAGCTGTTCCTACTGGAGATTCTCCCAATTTCCTTCCACTTGACCTCTCCCCACTAAACCAATGCCGTCCGCTCCCGGGCACAGTGCGTCATGCCGTTGATGTGGTCTATGTTGCCTCTGCAAACTGAGTTTTCCCCGAGGACATTCAAATAAATCTTCCATCTGCACCCTCCAGGCATGGTGGGCTACGGCATGGCCAAAGCTGCCGTCCACCAGCTGTGTCAGAGTCTCGCAGCAAAGAACAGTGGGATGCCGTCGGGAGCCGCTGCTGTGGCCATACTACCGTAAGTAACACTTGATGCACGTTTAGGTGAGGATGTGGGAATCACAGGTGGGAGGCTTTCAATATTAATCATCCACCAAATGTGTCTCTTTGGTATCAAATAGCTTCAACGGCAAAATACGACCAGATGGTAATTTTGGCATTCTGCATTTAATATTCTATGTATTGGGACATACTAGACCGTCTCTGGCATGCTAGATAGTATGGTAGTATTGGAACGCACGGTAAGTCTCACTCATTTTGCTTATTGTTGGTAAGATTGTCTTCTCAATGGAGAGAATAACTAACCACAAGTTTTCTTTAAATCTCAAAAGGGATGTTAAGCTTTGATTTCTACCTGCTCCTGAGGAGGATAGAAGAGAAATGTGAGGGCGTTTGAGCTGTAAGGACTCGTTGATTCATCGGTCATTGCAGTTAAAGAACGTAGGCCTTGGCCTCACGCTAAAATGATGAAGAACTGACCCGAAGAGAACGTTTAAAGCTTCCCCAGACAACCTTGGTTTTTTTCTCCTTTACATTTTATTAATCCTTGTTGCACTACGCATCTTTAAATACACCGACGCTGCAAGAAGCCGGTAAAAGAAGCGAAGACGAAAGCTACTGTGCCGTTAAATGACCCGTGCCTCCCATTTCTCCCGTTTGTCATGTCCGATGGACACAGGAAGTGGGAGGCTGAAGATAAGCTGCAGGAGTAAAAGATGGATAAGGCTGCCGACGTCACCCATTGGATCTGTGGTTGTGCACATGATCTGTTTTTGATGAATGGCGCACACACGGGCGTTTGCATCATCGCATCTCTAGCGAATTGAAACGATTTTTTTTGGTTTTTGCAACGTCATCGTGAGAAGCTAGAAATGGATTTTCTCTCTCTGGTTGTAGTTTCTCTCCAGCTTGCTGTCACATCTGTTCAGCATTAGCACCATGACTTGCATTTCTGTTAGAGACAACCCCCTACTCCTGCTGCTCCATCATTTACCAGCACTATGTAGCATTTGTGCATATTCCTGCAAAGAAATGTATATTTGTATATAGCTTGACAATCCCTCCCACTAAAAATGAAAACCGCAGTACTCCTGGGTCAGGATGCCTTGTTGTTTATAAGCTATTGCACAGAAGTACTGCATGTTAATGTCAGCATGGTTACACAAAAGGTGACAAGAA
>NC_136638.1:25515465-25517965 GCF_949748355.1 Melanostigma gelatinosum
CCCTACTGTAGCATGCTGCTGATCCTTGGCTGATCAATACAGTGGAAAGATATAAGCTGCGAAATAATTACAGCGACACAAAGCTGGGGAGAAATTAAACGAGAGGCCCTCGGTGACTATGAGCAGAATTGATAAGCCTATTTACACTGTATCTTTTTGCAGTTGACATATCGTCCCCAGTATTTAATAATTAATCAGCTCGAAAGAACGGAATAGTGAATATTTAATGCGTGGAGTGGTGGGGGGAGATGGCGGAATATATGATGCTCTTCGTTTTCATCTTCATAAGGATGAGGTCATGAGAAACAGACCAGTTTCCCCTCCCAACACTAAACGAATAAAGAGAATAAAACGCAAGCCGTGATGCTTCACTCAAGAACTCAGAGGAATAGTTATTTCATGCTGAAGGGAGGATGGCTCATCTAGTCTGCCGAAGGGAAACAGCCTTGTGGCTAACACTGCCACATTAATATCGCTGTTGATCAATGGCCATTGTCTCTGTCAAAATAAATAAGTTCATTTAAAAGTGGAAGCTATATAAACGTCTCAAGACCACGTGAAAGAAACGCCTGGCAATAATAAGAGTGAATGAAAATTCGGTCAGTGTCTGAGTGTATTTGAAGCTGAAATAAAATGCCATCATGTCAGCAAATATATACACTTAAATGTAACGCAGGTCCTTCGCACTGCAACAGTAGAAAGAGATTGACTTGTGGGAAAAAAAATACTTTTTTATTTTAGAGAAGCAATTATTTGTTTTGCTTGTTTTCTTCTTTATTATCTTTTTCCAAAAAAAGAGGGGCGTAAATGCTAAAGGTTATTCATTAAAAAATAAAGTCAACAAAAAATAAAGTCTGCAAAGTAGCTGTGTTATTACTGCGAGTGTTAATAAAACCAGGGCAGAACCAGAATAAACCAGAACCAAATGAGTTTACTATAATGTGAATTATGCAGATTTAATTTTGAGAACACATCATTGAGCCATTGCTTTTAGATAATATATATATATTTAAATTTGAATAAAATTGCCACACTACTCTTAGTGGCAAATATTGCGAATGTATTAATAATAAAAAATAACAACAATAATAATAACCCTGTTACATATTTAACCTGCCACGTGTAATTACTATTATGACTCATCCTCCTGTTTTCTCAATTGGCTCGCAGACGAAAAAAAAAAATCATTCATCCTCATGAAAAGACAGGGAACGTCGTTATCCGTCATCCGCTGTAAATGGAGAGTGATGGTCCAATTCTGATTCATCAGCACGTCCATGTCAATTTCTCCACTCGTTTATCAGACTGCCCTTCCAGCGTAATAAAAGTGACTCTGCATGTGCGGATATACGATTCGTTATAGATTACAACCTAAAGATGAAACCAGCTATTAGGCCCAGTTCATCCTGCACACATTAATACAAACAAAAATCCCAGCTCACACATGTAAGGCCACGAGGATACTGTACCATAATGCTACTCTTCTGTTGGGCTCATTTATAAAGGTGTGGAATGCGGGTGAAGGTAAATGATATCTGTTTTAAAAGGAAACACATATCAGACTGCAGGCTGTTGCCGGGTCACGAGCACACTCTTTACCTGTTAGTCTGTCCTTGGCAAACCTCCTACTGCTCTCCATCCACGGGAAGGTGAAGTTTCCCGCGTTCCCCATCCCCATGCCGGCATCGAGGCGATGCCGGGTCCGATGCACGCCGGATGCGCGGAAGGGGGCGGATGCGGCGCAGCGGCGGCGGGCGGCGGCGGAGGCGGCATGGGTCTGTGCGCCGGCACCCGGATCACTCCTCCGGCGCCGCCCGAGTTCACGTTGACGTTCATGTTCATGTTCATACTGACGTTCATGTTCATGTTGACGTTGTAGGAGCCGGCCAGACCCGCCGCCATGGAGCAGGCCGGGTTGTAGACGCTGTTGTACCCGTTGCTGTAGACGTTGGGGGCCAGCGCGTAATCCGGGTCGCCGGTCCGGTTGGGCAGCATGCAGCCGCTGGACTGGTCCGAGCTGTTGAGGATCTGGTCGATCCCGAAGCTAATGGGCTCATGCTGCTGCTGGTGCGTCTGGTTCACCTCCTCGATCCCGGTGTGCTCCATAGTTTTTATTTTGCCGGTGGTGTGTTTGTAAGATTTATCAGCTCGGATGTATTTCTGTCATATGGCAATTCAATGAAATGTTTGTATGTGCGCTGCAGTATCGGACTGTGTTTTTTGGATTTCAAGCATTGACACAGGCCGGATCTACTCCCAGGAAACCAACAACGTGTCCAGCGCTTTCCAAAATCTTGCCATTATTTTAGTCCAGCATCGGGATCAGGTGTTCCCTAAATGAAATGCCTATCCATCGGACTAAGAAAAAGCGTATCCATCTTTAACAGCGCGTTCTTTCCCAGAGAACTATACACATACAAGGCAGCCTAGCAACAAGAAAAAAAACACAACCAAAGATGCCAAATGGTTATCCCGAGTACTTACAGACAACAACAACAAA